>NC_048567.1:57131683-57351683 GCF_013265735.2 Oncorhynchus mykiss | reverse complement strand
TCAGCCCTAAATGATGTGTCATACTAAAGAGGACAAGTATCATTGATGACTTGATCATACCTCTCTAGCATCCTGCTTCTAGAACTCAACACAGAACACTCAGTACTACAGTAAAAAACCCTCAAGGACACACATGGATGTTTACTAGGAAATGCACCTGAGAAAAAAAGGTCATTCCTGAGAAACAGATCTTGACTACTGAAAACCAACAAAGTATCCAACTCAGACAGCTCAAACTAAGAGCCGCATCCATGAGGGTAGAAGCCGCTATGAACTGAATAAAAACCATGATTGTTTTAAAAGTGATGTTAATATGCAGAAACAATACAACAACATTAGACAAATATTCCTTTGTTACGGCAGGGAGAGCTTACAGGCAGGCAGTACATTATCACAGAATTATAGACACATTAAAGACACACACAGACACACTGGAGAGCTTCATGCTTACAGCCTTTACCTCTATCCGTTCAGCCCCAGATAAGGAGAGGATTTCTATTGTTTTTCATGACAGAACGGCTCCATTTCTGTTTTTGGAGAGAGAAATGCAACATGGACGCCCCACTCTGAGAGGTTGCATGGTCATTTACCGCCCTGGAGAAGCCACTGTAGCCTCAGGGAGCCACAGAGAAAGAAAGAAAATTACATTGTTTTAATCTCTTGTGGAAAGATTCTGCGTGTAAACCAAGACAATCTGTCGGTACTAAATGTGATGTGTAGGATAGGACCAGCAGTAGTTCACGATTTTGCAGGTGTTTTGCAGGTGTCGGAAGGAGAGGGGACATTCGCCCATAACTTGCGAGAGAGGGAGGGTGGAGCTCCTCGTTCCAGTTTCGCTCCTCATTCTAGCATTTCTTGATGTCTTCTTTTTTTTTTTTTTTATTTAACCTGTTTTCTCCCCAATTTTGTGGTATCCAATTGTTTTAGTAGCTACTATCTTGTCTCATTGCTACAACTCCCGTACGGGCTCGGGAGAGACGAATGTTGAAAGTCATGCGTCCTCCGATACACAACCCAACCAACCCACTGCTTCTTAACACAGCGCACATCCAACCCGGAAGCCAGCCGCACCAATGTGTCGGAGGAAACACCGTGCACCTGTCAACCTTGGTTAGCGCGCACTGCGCCCGGCCCGCCACAGGAGTCGCTGGTGCGCGATGAGACAAGGACATCCCTACCGGCCAACCCCTCCCTAACCCGGGCGACGCTAGGCCAATTGTGCGTCGCCCCACGGACCTCCCGGTCGCAGCCGGTTACGACAGAGCCTGGGCGCGAACCCAGAGTCTCTGATAGCACAGCTGGCGCTGCAGTACAGCGCCCTTAACCACTGCGCCACCCGGGAGCATTTCTTGATGTCTTCTATTAACATTTATGGACCCAGAACTTAATCGAGCAGCTGACCAATTATGTGAGACTTTAGTTCTGGGTTAACCGAGATTACAGTCTGTCAGAACAGCCGTTTGATTATACTGCTTAACCAGTCCCTGAAAATTATCATATGCAGTGAGTTGCAACTATCAAGGGATGCTATTAAACCAGACAAAGCCTTATAATTCTTTAATCAGAATGCTTCTCTTATCATTGGGAGGGATGTTGACCGACTGAGACTGACCCTTTTACCTAAACACAGTCAGTGGAGATTCAGAACCAGAAGCATGACGATTCAGCTCGTTTGAGGATAATCCTCCCAACTCAACAACAAATGGACAGAGTCTGAAACCTGGCCTAAATCTCAATAGTTCTCCTGTTGTACTGGGAGCCAACAATGTATTCCTTTGCCGTGAAACGTATTCCGTTGCTTGTAGGTTACACACTGCCTGCCTTCAACCGTGGAGGTAAATATGATTTTCTGCATGCCTTTACAGTCATTACTATTCCACATCTGTGTGCTGATTGCTCTCTCGGCATGCGTACATGCATACCCCTTTGTGAGGAATACCTTTCGGAGCCATTGAGAAATTGTGGAGATAATCTACAACAGTTGAAAAATATGGAGTTTCGGCATGAAATAACAATAGCTCTTTGTATGGTGATTTTTTTCTTTGTTCTTTCCTCTAAAATGTGCTTAAGGCCAAACCTTAAACCACTCAGTCATAATGGTACAGTCAATGGTGGCTAGCAGCTAATTCCACCAGAGGAGCTGATGGGAATTCCTGGTGAGCTACTGTCCTAAAATAAGAGAGTGCTGTGGACTGCAACTGCTGTTATGTGGCTGGCTGTAGTCTGTAGGCTGGGTCTTGTGTGCTAGGATGCTAGCACGGGCACCCCACAGAGAAGAGTGATCAGTCATTACCTTTCAGCCTTCCAGCCACCTTCCAACCACAGCCAGTCCATAGACAGGGAGAAGGACCAGCCAGCCAGCCAGGCAGGCAGGGCTGGGGTGGGGGGGGGGGGGGGGGGGGGGGATAAGAGGGCTGAGGCACAGGGGTGGGAAAGAGCACAGCTGGAGCCTCTCTATATATTTACTCATGGCTAGTCCAATGATGTGTGCACACAGAGAGAGAACACAGGGGGAGCTTTTACCAAGCAGAAAGCTGTGAACTGTGATATGTCTGCCTTTTAGCACAAGGGGGACTTTCATTATGACAGAACAGCTATAGGCTACCACAGGTATCGCAAAATGGGTACAGGCCTAAACCCATAGATTTCATCCACCTTGAATGTTCTTTAAGAAACAAAGAAAATAGCTAAATCATGCATTGAACAAGCACAACGGCTAATCTCAGGTTTATTAATGGGAGATAAATAATGGGAGATAATATTTTAGCAGTGACTCAGTCAAACACCAACAATGAGTGCTATGGGTCATATTTTCCCGCTGGTCTGCAAGCTATCTTACTAATAGTGTTATAAATGCAAACAGGTCCTAGCACTGTATGCTAGGTTGAATCTTGTGGAGAAAAGGTATTGACATCATTTCAAAGGCTGTCAGTGGACCAGGGGCATCATGTGATGACAAAATAATCTATAACATGTGCATGGGAATGCCATAGTGGAATTCCCATGGACGGTGAAACAACATACAACATGACAGGTAACTATACTGAACAAAAATATAAGCGCAACATGCAACAATTTCAATGATTTTACTAAGTTACAGTTCATTTAAGGAAATCAGTCAACTTCACATGACTGGGCAGGGGTGCAGCCATGGGTGGAGCCAGGCCCAGCCAATCAGAATGTTTTCCCCACAAAACGGCTTTATTACAGACAGAACTACTCCTCAGTGTCATCAGCTGTTCGGGTGGCTAGCTCAGGCGATCCCGCTGGTAAATGTACATTTTTATTTCATTTTACCTTTATTTAACTAGGCAAGTCAGTTAAGAACAAATCATTTTTTACAATGATGGCCTACCCTGGCCAAACCCTCCACTAACCCGGATGACACTGGGCCAGTTGTGCACTGCCCTATGGGACTCCAGATCACAGCCGGTTGTGATACAGCTGGGATCAAACCTGAGTCTGTAGTGACGCCTCTAGCACTGCGATGCAGTGCCTTAGACCGCTGCGCCACTCTGCCCCCCAGAAGAAGCTGGATGTGGAGATCCTGGGCTGGCGTGGTAGTGAGGCCGGTTGGACGTACTGCCAAATTCTCTAAAACGATATTGGAGGCAGCTTATGGTAGAGAAATTAACATTAAATTCTCTGGCAACAGTTCTGGTGGACATTCCTGCAGTCAGAATGCCAACTGCATCTGTAGGACTGTGTTGTGTGATAAAACTGCACATTTTAGAGTGGCCTTTTATTGTCCCCAGCACAAGGTGCTCCTGTGAAATTATCATGCTGTTTAATCAGCTTCTTGATATGCCACACCTGTCAGGTGGATGGATTATCTTGGCAAAGGATAAATGCTCACTAACAGGGATGTAAAGAAATGTGCGTACAACATTTGAGTGAAATAAGCTTTTTGTGCGTTTGGAACATTTCCGGGATCTTTTATTTCAGCTCATGAAACATGGGACTAACACTTTAAATGTTGTGTTTATATTTTTCGCTCAGTATAGTTCATACATACCAGTAGTCAAAGGCCCATTCCCATTTTAAGAGGTTTAACCCCCAACTAATCTCAGCAATCCAGAACCAAATTAGACTCTAAGCCCCAACAGACAGGCCTGGTATGTTTTGTTTGACACAGCAGAACATGGGTAGTACAGTAAGTGCAGGGGTATTAGCATGTTATTTGGTGGTGACTGACTGGTGACCTTGCTGCTTTCCTCTTTGACTAAGTGCCATTTATTTTCTACTTGGCTTTTTATTCTCCTTGTTCGCGGATGGAAACCCTGACAACTGATGACAGCTGAAAACAAGCCTTATGCGTGTGTGAGTGTGCGTGAGGGCGTGCCTGTGTGTGTGTGTGCATGTGTGTTAATTAACCATTTCACTATCCTAAACAGCTATAGATCAGCTTGCAGTGAGTCATTAGTGGTGTGTTGTTGCCCCAGCTGTATAGTCTTTAAATACCCCAGTGATGGTAATTATTGTCTCTCCACAACAGCCATGTGTGTGTGTGTTTGTGTGTGCTCTGCTGCGCCCTCTGCACCACCGCCCCGGGCCTGCCTAGCCTGATGCGCTTTTGTTGATTGTCTGTCTGGGAGGGGGATCCTCCTCTGCCTTTATATCTCTCTCTCTCTCTCTCTCTCTTTCATCCCCCTCTCCCTCTCATCTCCCTTTCCTTCTCTCTCTTTCTCTCGCCCTCTCTTCATGCAGCTGTGACTGATGTTTTAACAAGACACAATAGGATCTGTTTAGCCACAAGCCAGGAAAAAAGGTTGCTCCTAGGTCCCTGGGGAAGAGGTTACTGTCGTGGAGGGGGGGCAGAAGGCGGGGGTGCCCTCTAAAATGAACAGGCTTTCTGCAGTCGTTATTTACCTGGCTGACACTATCAAATTGCCATTGTATTGTTCTGTTTTTCCATTAGAACCTTGACCTGTAACCAATCTATTATAGCAATAGTGAATTTGGAAAGAGTGGGACATCATATAAACTGGGACAGCTTAATCCTGACACGTTTTTATCTTGGTTTGACAAGAGAAAATCAAAACTATTGTTACTAAGCCCTTGCAGAGAAACCACATGATTAAAATCACATCACTTCATTGATGTGACATCATAGAGGGGGGCAGAGCAAGCTTCAAACGGGAAGCTCATCCCACAAAGCACACGGTAAGATCAGTGATATAGCTTTTTTCTGTTTTGATGTTAAAGTTCTAAAACTTTCATAAATAATGCACTGTGCCCTATTGTGATGTAAATGTGCATACTATGTACTGGTGCATTAAAATACATATAAGTTGCCAATATTATGTTTACATTTTGTAATAAATAAAAAAACATTTACCAACGCTTTACCAACCATTGCTAGCTAAAGTAGGGAGGCATGGAGTAGGTAAAGTGGGTCAGTCTTATATAGGCTTTTCCAATGGAGGAAAGAGATCCAGTTTACATTAGCGACCACCTGTACAGTACATAGTTTAGGCAGGGGTCTAGTTTTTCTAGTCCTAAATCCTTTACATTTTTTATTGTAGCACTTTTTGCATTCCTGTCTTCTGTAACCTCTTCAGGGATCTATCCAGCATATTAGTCAATTTCTGAAAACCTAAGATGTTTCCTAATCACACAAATTGAAATTGTCACTGGGGTACAATTAGTACTTTAATAATGGTGTCCCAGTTCATCTAACCTACTGTCCCAGTCTACCAAATGCAAACTAAAAATATGGTTTTGACAAATAGGTGTGTCATGCCTCCTGTGGATACAATATCAACATTTTTTGTTGTTCTTTTTTGTGATTAGGAAACATCTTGAGGATTTCAAAAATGTATCATGTGTTGGACTAATATGTTGGATAAATGTCAAAAGAGGTTACAGAAGACAGGAATGCAAAAAGTGTCCCACTTATTCCGAATTCCCGCTATGAGGCAGCCATATCGAGGGAGTTTGATAGTGGAGATTGAGTCATTTAATCAGTTTGTCATTTTCCACATTCTTTTTACATTAGAGAGATAATGGTGCTCTTGAAAGAAGGCAGCATTCCTCTGATCAAGGGCAAGTGCCAAGCAACTGATTTGATGTCAGTGCTTTCAAGGTGGAGGGGGGTACACGGTAGACCCTCCCCTCCATCAGTCCAATCAGAGCTACCTGAGCTGCTGCCCTGGGAAGGAGGGACACCGACCATCTCCAAATAAGATACACATGAAGCAATATTTATGGCGCCCTATGATTTTCATCCAAGTATAAAAATATAATATCTCCCGTCTGTCACAGTCACAAATATGTCGGCAGTGGAGCTTGTGCAAATAAGAAGCAAATTGATGACTCATACCAAAATCCAAAGGCCAGTATGTTAGAGATCCACTCAGCAACACAAGCTGTGTTTGCTACAGTAAATAGGCCTAACCTAAGCATTTTGAGAAGGACACAGATTAAGGAGCCTCAAACTTTACGGTCAACTTCAGTACATGGGTCTGCTCAGTTATGAAGTGTAACTGCATCTTGATTGGTATACTACACAAAAATAGAATATGAGTTATTACCGTAATCACCTAATGACTGTTCTCTAATGGCTTTTACTTAACTATTTGGAAGTCATTGGACCTAAAAGTCCTGATCTCAGCCAAAAGCTTAATGGAATGAACACAATTACACTCAGAGGAGAAAGGTAATGCCAACATGATTGCATTACGGTACGATGACAGTCTCAAGTAGGCATCAGCAATAGGCATTAGGGTGGCTGTCTCAAGTGTACATCAGCATAAGACTCCTCACCGACCTACCTGCCAGGGATATATGCTGCTTCAGCCTGAGTAAACTGCCCGTCTGTCTAATTACATCTAGTGCTATTGACTCTTTTAGTGAGCTACACTGTGTGTGTGTGTGTGTGTGTGTGTGTGTGTGTGTGTGTGTGTGTGTGTGTGTGTGTGTGTGTGTGTGTGTGTGTGTGTGTGTGTGTGTGTGTGTGTGTGTGTGGCCAGCTAGAGACATACTGTAGTGTAGGAGCCCACAGCAACATTTCCTGACCTTTGTCCACAGCACATCGCTTGATTAAATCCCTGTTAAGCTCTGAGAGGCACAGCATGAATAATCCACCTGTTAAGGCTATGATCACTCTTGTTGTTCAATGTCAAGCTTGTGTCTTGAAGCTCAGACACACCAGTAGGATTTTCAAAAGTTTGCCTTCCAGTCAATCTCTTTTATTTTCACACAGCAAAGACCTTGAAGTAGTCAGCCACTCAGCCTTGATAAAATACTCAAAACCAGAAGGTGACAGTACTGTTGTTTGTCAATGCATGTCTGTGTGTGTCTAGATTCTAATGTTAGCTAGCTAGCTGCGCTAATGTTACTATTTTGTAGAAACCCCTTGTTGATACTAGCCAGATGGCCACAGCTAGATAACTACCTAGCAAGACGACAAAGACAATTCACGCTCCATAATCCCATACTAGCTAGCTAATGTTAGCACAACATAGATAGCTAACGTAAACTCACTCACTTTTGTACATCGCCTTGGTCCGTACAATTGACCTTATTTTAGGCCAAAAAAACATAATACTTCCAGATCAACTGTAATGTCAATACCATTGTAAAGCACCCTTTCCAACAAAAGCCATTACGAGACCTCCACGGTGCCCATTTCTGCATGATTCAAGAAGGCAGTGAGCTCAGCCAGGTCTTTTTAAAAATGGCGGGTGGGTAAGCAAAACTATTGCGTGATAGTGAGAAGGAGAGATGTCGTGTGGGGAAACGGCTTTTTTTCACTCGATCTGTCCAACTTATCACCTTATCGCCTCTAAAATGAAAATAAAACACTATAAAGAGTTTATATAATGTGTCATTACATACCTATTTGAAGGTTTGTGTCAAATTCTTTAGGGCGGTGCTAAAGAGATCTTCAGAAGTAAACAGCGGCTTTGAGAGTCATGATCGCTTGCAGTGATAATGCAAAAAATGACTAGGTATCCCCCCCCTTACCCCTGTCACTGTCCATTTCTTGTTTTTAAACGATGAGAGAAGTGCTACACCTGGTGGAGAGAGATTGTAAGACAGAAATGGTTGCTTTATGCGTGCTGTATGTTACGACATGACACGTCCCGATGTAACGGAGGGTCAGTTTTTTCAACTTTTCTCCAATACTATAGAGCCATTACCATGTCGATCAACGCTTGAATAGAAACGTAGTTCACAACCCAGATTTTGAAGTCAACACAGTCGCTACAGTCCCATTAGTTTTCTCTGCAGCCTCGTTTGAATGTCTCGGTTGCGCACATTTGTACGGAATGGGGTGAGTTTACGTTAGCTAGCTAAGGACTCTGCACTAACTCAGCGGCTAACACAGGCAGCTGTTTCATGGAAACTAGCTAATCCATTGTGATTTAATTATAATATCAATACTAGCTGCAGTGGTTAGCTAGCTTGGAGGAAGTATTTAGTGTTGTATGTGTTGCGTCTGTGGTTTTAGCTAGCTACCATCCCATAGCCAACATTGCATATGAAGTGTTATTGTCTCATCCGTGGATGTACAGAGAAAATGCTCTCGTTTTTCCTTTTTGTTGTCTCTCCCGTTGGCTCCCCCAAGTGGGTGTTCATGCTCTCTGATTTGCTCAAAGTCAAGTTGTTGGCCACTTAACGAGCATTGCAATTCTACAAGTAGAAATGTTAGGTTCAGGGCCTCCCCGGTGGTGCAGTGGTCTGTGCTACCAGAGATTCTGGGTTCGCGCCCAGGCTCTGTCGCAGCTGGCCGCGACCGAGAGGTCCGTGGGGCGATGCACAATTGGTCTAGCGTTTTCCGGGTTAGGGAGGGTTTGGCCGGTAGGGATATCCTTGTCTCATCGCGCACAAGCGACTCCTGTGGCGGGTAGGGCGCAGTGCGCGCTAACCAGGTCGCCGGGTGCACAGTGTTTCCTCCGACACATTGGTGTGGTTGGCTTCCAGGTTGGATGAGCGCTGTGTTAAGAAGCAGTGAGACAAGATAGTAACTACTAACAATTGGATACCACGAAATTGGGGAGAAAAGGGGGTCAAATTTGAAGAGCACGTCCATAGATTTTCGCCTTGTCTGCTCAGGTAATCAAACCAGCAAACTTTCGGTTAGTGGCCCAATGCTCTAACCACTAGGCTACCGGCCGCCTACCTCATCTATACAGCATAAATTACCAATGATAAACTAAGATGTCCGTCCTATCAAGTGTTGTGAGTACTGAGTCACCTGAGACTGACAGACATCTCTCCTAGAGATGAACGTACTTTGGTGAGAAAAGTGCAAATCAATCCCAGAACAACAGCAAAGGACCTTGTGAAGATGCTGGAGGAAACAGGTACAAAAGTATCTATATCCACAGTAAAACGAGTCCTATTTCAACATAACCTGAAAGGCAGCTCAGCAAGGAAGAAGCCACTGCTCCAAAACTGCCATAAAAACGCCAGACTATGGTTTGCAACTGCACATGGGGACAAAGATCATACTTTTTGGAGAAATGTCCCCTGGTCTGATGAAACAAAAATAGAACTTCTTGGTCATAATGACCATCATTATGTTTGGAGGAAAAAGTGGGAAGCCGCCTGCCTTCAGGATCTCTTCAACTCTTTTGGTGTTCTGGTCCAGCTTTTGCAAGTCATTATGGGAAGTCAGGATGTCATCGACATAGGTATCCTCTTCAAGGATCCTACGTTCCTCCTCCAAGGTAAGCAAACATTGGCAGTTTGGCTGTCTCTCTCATAGCAAGCCGAAGAACACCATCCCAACCATGAAGCACAGGGGTGGCAGTATCATGTGGTGGGGGTGCTTTGCTGCAGGAGGGACTAGTGCACTTCACGAAATAGATGGAAAATTACGTGGATATATTGAAGCAACATCTCAAGACATAAGTCAGGAAGTTAAAGCTTGGTCACAAATGGGTCTTCCAAATGGACAATGACCCCAAGCATACTTCCAAAGTTGTGGCAAAATGGCTTAAGGACAACAAAGTCAAGGTATTGGAGTAGCCATCACAAAGCCCTAACCTCAATCCCATAGAAAGTTGGTGGGCAGAACTGAAAGCGCATGTGCGAGCAAGGAGGCCTACAAACCTGACTCCGTTACACCAGCTCTGTCAGGAGGAATGGGCAAAATTTATCCAACTTATTGTGGGAAGCTTGTGGAAGGCTACCCAAAATGTTTGACCCAAGTTAAACAATTTAAAGGCAATGCTACCAAATACTAATTGAGTGCATGTAAACTTCTCACCCACTGGGAATGTGATGAAAGAAATAAAAGCTGAAATTAACCATTCTCTCTACTATTATTCTGACATTTCACATTCTTAAAATAAAGTGGTGATCCTAACTGACCTAAGACAGGGAATATTTACTATGATTAATTGTCAGGAATTGTGAAAAACTGAGTTTAAATGTACTTGGCTTATGGTTTATGTAAATTCTGACTTCAACGGTATATTTACAGTACCTGTTAAAAGTTTGGACACACCTACTCCTTCAAGGGATTTTCTTTATTTTTACTATTTTCTATGAAATAACACATATGGAAAATGTAGTGACCAAAACAAGTGTTAAACAAATCAAAATATATTTTAAATGTTAGATTCTTCAAAGTAGCCACCCTTTGCCTTTTGATGACAGCTTTGCACACCTGGAATGCTTTTTCAACAGTCTTGAAGAAGTTCCCAAATATGCTGAGCACTTGTTGGCTGCGTTTCCTTCACTCTGCGGTCCAACACTTCCCAAGCTCATCCCAAACCATCTCATTTGGGTTGAGGTCAGGTGATTGTGGAGGCCAGGTAATCTGATGCAGCACTCCATCACTCTCCTTGGTCAAATAGCCCATGAACAGCATGGAGGTGTGTTGGGTCATTGTCCTATTGAGAAAGAAAGGATAGTCCCACTAAGCGCATTCCAGATAGATGGCGTATCGCTGCAGAATGATGTGGTAGCCATCCTGGTTAAGTGTGCCTTGAATTTAAAAGCAAAGCACCAACACACCTCTTCCTCCATGCTTCACGGTGGGAACCACACATATGGAGATCATCCGTTCACCTACTCTGCGTCTCACAAAGACACGGCGGTTGGAACCAAAAATCTCAAATTTGGACTCATCAGACCAAAGGACAGATTTCCACCAGTCTAATGTCCATTGCTCATGTTTCTTGGCCCAAGCAAGTCTCTTCTTCTTATTGGTGTCCTTTAAGTAGTAGTTTATTTGCAGCAATACGACAATGAAGGCCTGATTCACGCAGTCTCCTCTGAACAGTTGATGTTGAGATGTGTCTGTTACTTGAACTCTGTAAAGCATTTATTTGGGCTGGTAACTCTAATGAACATATCCTCTGCAGCAGAGGTAACTCTGGGTTTTCCTTTCCTGTGGCGGTACTCATAGCCACAGATTCATCATTTCCCCTTGATAGTTTTTACAACTGCACTTGAAGAAACTTTCAAAGTTCTTGAAATTTTCCGGATTGACTGACCTTCATGTCTTAAAGTAATGATGGACTGTTGTTTCTCTTTGCTTACTTGAGCTGTTCTTTCCATAATATGGACTTGGTATTTTACCAAATGGGGCTATCTTCTGTATACCACCGCTACCTTGTCACAACACAACTGATTGGATGAAACGCATTAAGGAAAGAAATTCCACAAATGTACCTTTAACAAGGCACACCTGTTAATTGAATGCATCCCAGGTGACTACATAATGAAGCTGGTTGAGAGAATGCCAAGGGTGTGCAAACTGTCATCAAGGCATAGGAAGCCTACTTTGAAGAATCTCAACTATAAAGTATATTTTGATTTGTTTAAAATTAATGTAGTAACCAACACTTTTTTGGTTACTACATAATTCCATTTGTGTTATTTCATAGTGTGATGTCTTCACTATTATTCTACAATGTAGAAAATAGTTAAAGTAAAGGAAAACCCTTGAATGAGTAGGTGTGTCCAAACCTTTGACTGGTACTATAAATATATATTTTTTATATTATGGCATTAATTCGTGTCACATATCAGTTTGCAAACAATGTAAAAATGTATCCTTGAGTTAATAAAGCCCCATACAAACATGGTCTCTTTCTTGAGTAAGGAAGCTCCAAAATGCAGGTCTAGCTCAGTACTTTCTGTGATGAGGGGCAGCCAACAAAAGAACAGAGCGTAGGAGTTGGAGTTGGAAATCTTCTCTAGTTGTGCCGTGATTGGCTCAGTGTTCTGCCATTCATGGGGATACTATGTTACCGCAGAATCTACAAGCTAGGCAGTTCAAGCCCCCTTGGCTGCTGCCATAGATTTACAGTAAAAGTGCCCGTCCAAGAAGGCTCAAGGTCATTGGCCACAGACAAAATGTCAAATCACGTTTTATCTACCGTAGCTCATGTCAACATCATACTTTCAATATCTTAGCTAGCAAGCTAGCTAGCTAGACAAGCAGTCATCATCATGAATCACATCGATAATCTACTGGCAAATTGCAAATTCAAAATGAGTGGTTTGGAAGGAATCAGTAGCTAACTGCGAGCATCGCAAAGCAATCTCTATTTTGCTTCCCTTGTCTGCTATTTGGTGGAGAGGGTGTGTGGTCCAAGTCTGGGTTTAAGGATTTAAAGCGTCTGAAAACATTGGCCATGCGGTCAATCCAGCATGATTTCATCCAGAGAATGCCAGACTTTGATGACAAAGTTTGATGACAAAATAGAGCACATACAACAGATCTACCACTTCTTAGACTTGCTTTTAATAAGGAATGACAGATCTATAAATGACATTTCTGTGTGATTTTGTTCGGATCGCCCAAAAAGTTACATATTGCAACTTTAAAAAGGTACTTCTGACTCTATAAAACCTCTACCGCTCTTGGGCCCTATCAAACCAGTGAAACGCCAGGAGCTTAGTCATCATTTACCCATGCTGCTCCCTAAAGGCTGGAGTGCACCTGCTCCTCCTGCTCTACCAAAATTATGATACTACGCTTTAGTCCTACATTAAGCCTTAGCACATAAGCATAAGCAACATAAGCGGTCGCTCATGGCACCAGGCCGCTTGGTTCTGCATCAGCTATTTTTCTCTTGAAATGTCAGTCACTGACTGTCACTCAATTAGTCTTGTCAGATAAACTAATTTAGATTCGTAAGTTAGTCTAGCCAGCTATCTAAACTTGTAGCAATCATAGCCGAATACAAACCTGGCACGCAGGGCGCATATCCAGGGGCCCTGACCTCCAGGGGGCCTCCATTGATTTTTTTTGTCTCTCACTTAGATGTCATAAACATGGCATAAGTCATGTTGTAAAGAAGTGGAGGAAATTAGCTTTAAAACTGATCTCCACCCCATGGAAAAATGGGTAGAATTGTAATAAATTTGCTGTAAAACTGCTAATTTTTTCTCTCTGCCCAATGACAAAATTTGCAGAACTGCAGGAGAGGGGGGTGACCACTAAAATGTTTTGCCCCTGAGGAGTGGTGTAGTGCTATTTGTTTAGGTGTTTAGGCACCCCCCCCCCCCCCCCCCCCCCATTTATTGATATTTTTTATGATGTCATCATTTCTCAATCAAAGTTTGTACCGACAGATGTAGCCTATTGAATATCATTATATACTGAACAAAAATATGAACGCAACATGCAACAATTTCAACAATTTTTATGAGTTACAGTTCATATAAGGAAATCAAATCAAATGTTATTGGTCACACACACATATTTAGCAGATGTTATTGCGGGTGTAGCGAAATGCTTGTGTTCCTAGCTCCAACATTGCAGTAGTCACAACAATACACATAAATCTAAAAGTAAAATAATGGAATTAAGAAATATATAAATATTAAGACGAGCAATGTCAGAGTGGCATTGACTAAAATACAGTAGAATAGAATATGGTATATACATATGAAATGAGTAAAGCAGTATGTAAACATTATTCAAGTGACCAGTGATTCCAAGTCTATGTATATAGGGCAGCAGCTTCTAAGGTGCAGGGCTGCGTAACCGGGTGGTAGCCGGCTAGTGATGGCTATTTAAAAGTCGGATGGCCTTGAGATAGAAGCTGTTTTTTAGTCTCTCGGTCGCAGCTTTGATGCACCTGACCTCGCCTTCTGAATGATATCGGGGTCAACAGGCCATGGCTCGAGTGATTGATGTCCTCATGTGACATCGGATAATGTAGGTATCATCGAGGGCAGGCAGTGTGCCCCTGGTAATGCGTTGGGCAGACCGCACCACCCTCTGGAGAGCCCTGCGGTTGCTGCCGGTGCAGTTGCCGTACCAGGTGGTGATACAGCCAGACAGGATACACTCAATTGTACATCTGTAAAAGTTCGTGAGGGTCTTGGGGGCCAAGCCAAATTTCTTCAGCCTCCTGAGGTTATTTTCCTGTCACCACTCCGCCAGGGCCCTCAGCTCCTCCCTGTAACCTGTCTCGTCATTGTTGGTAATCAGGCCTACTATGGTTGTGTCGTCTGCAAACTTGATGACTGAGTTGGAGGCGTGTGTGGCCACACAGTCATAGGTGAACATGGGAGTACAGGAGGGTCTGAGTACGCACCCTTGATGGGCACTTGTGGTGAGGATCAGTGAAGTGGAAGTGTTGTTTCCTACCTTCACCACCTGGGGGTGGCCCGTCAGGAAGTCCAGGACCCAATTGCACAGGGCGGGGTTCAAACCCTGGGCTCCGAGCTTGATAATGAGCTTGGAGGGTACTATAGTGTTGAAGGCTGAGCTATAGTCAATGAACAGCATTCTAGGTATTCCTCTTGTCCAGGTGGGATAGGGCAAAGTGCAGTGGAATGGCGATTGCATGGTCTGTGAATCTATTGGGGCGGTAAGCAAATTGAAGTGGATCTAGTGTGTCAGGTAAGGTTGAGGTGATATTATCCTTAACTAGCCTCTCAAAGCACTTCATGATGACATAAATAAATGCTACGGGGCGATAGTAATTTAGTTCAGTTACCTTTTCTTTCTTGAGTACAGGAACAATGGTGGACATCTTGAAGCAAGTGGGGACAGCACACTGGGTTGGGAGAGATTGAATATGTCTGTAAACACTCCAGCCGGCTGGTCTGCGCATGCTCTGAGGATGCGGCTAGGGATGCCGTCTGGGCCGACAGCCTTGAGAGGGTTAACACGCTTAAATGTCTTACTCACATCGGCCACGGAGAACGAGCGCTCACAGTCCTTGGGAGCGAGCCCCATTGAATGCACTGTGTTATCCTCAAAGTGGACAAAAAAGGTGTTTAGCTTGTCTGGGAGCAAGACGTCGGTGTCAGCGACTTGGCTGGTTTTCCCTTTGTAATCCGTGATTGTCTGTAGACCCTGCCACATATGTCTCGTGTCTGAGCCGTTGAATTGCAACTCCACTTTTTACCTGTTGACTAGGCCCTAATCTATGGATTTCACAAGAATTGACAGGGGCGCAGCCATGGGTCACTCATCACTCAGTCGTGAATGAGCACCCAAAAAGCTAGAGACAGTGTAGTGCCGAAATCTCCCTGTTCTATGTTTAATATAACACACATACATTATTCATTTTGGTTGCCTATCCTGACGTGAAGTTTGTTCTATAGGAAGTATTTGACTCTGATGTGTGACACAGAAAGTATTTGACTCCAGCCACAAAATTAAGGAAATTAGAAGATTCTGGAAGGGGGGAGATTTTCGGCACAAGACCGGCCCTGGTACCGTTGATGACAGACTGCAGCCTGCTCTAAAGCAGAACTCCCCAGGTGAGATTACAGCTCAGTGGGGCAGCTGTTTCCATTCCTGACACCTTTTATTCAGGTAATGCGGTTAAGTTATTTACAGGCACGCATGCAGCATAAATTGCTTTGTTGATGACCTTTCCTGCAGCTCTCACTGCCCCCTCACCTAGACAGGGTTTTACGAGATAGATAGGTCGTAGACACAACACTGAGACCACACAGACCGATTAAAGTAGCCTATAAATGGTCCTACAGCTCCCCAGTCAAATTATACTCATCTGATAACAATTTTCAAGACAGAGCTACTGGTCAGCAGCCCATGGAGCCCTATACTCTCATCTTGGCATGGACAAAGGCAAACTGTTCCTGTTGTCACCTTTTTTCGGAATGAGCACTAATGAGTGGAAAGGTGAGACTACTCTACTGTACAGTGCATGCATAACGGCTGTATAATTGTTGCCCTCCCAACAATAGAATAATAATATAACGCAATAAAATCATCCCAAATAGGTGACACATTCAGTCACAAAACAATATAATATAAAGCCTATCGTTTACTTCGACATTAGCTACAATCACAGCTCGCTTTGTTCCGTATCCCTCAATAGAAAACCGCTACTGTAATCAGCATGGGACATTATCTTGCAAAATTGCTACAGCCAAAGAAGTATGTATATTTGATAGGCCTACTTACATGTATAGTAGTAGGCTACTTTTCAAAGTAGCACCTCAGAGAATCGAGCAGATTTCCATTCCAAATGGTCCGAATCCCGGACCAACAGTGTCACTTGCAGCTAAACTCGCTTGTCTGCGCTTTGGCTTTCATCGATTTGCTGACGTTTTAACGCTCTATTTTTTCTTCTTCAAATTCACGAGATATAATAGGTATATTTGTATCTTTGTTGCGCGAGCATTTTTTGGGAACACTCGTGTCCCCAATGTATAACGCTGTAATACAGCACGCTTCACTAACGAAGTCTCCTTGGAAACAGGACGGGGGGAGGGGGGGATTTTGCATAGGCTACACAAAAATCCAACACATTTAAGATAATGTCCAGTGGCAATTAAAAATGTGTTATACTGTATATCACACTGTTACATTGTGTTGTTGCTTTGTTTAATTTATTACACTGACACTATTGTCACCAGGCCTATAAGCAGGTTATGCTCCATTCAGCTCGTAATAGTAGATGAAACCTGGTCATGAATGGACATATCTTAGTTGTAAAGTCAGCCACTCAGCCTGCAATATGCTGTTACACAGCCTGACACTGGAGCCTATGGTGAAAAAAGGGGCAGGGGTATTCTCTCTCTCCCTGCCAGGCTATTAACTTACTGCACATGGAGGATCCTCCTTTGTGGCCCATCAATATCATTAGGGAAAGTTCAACATTGCTGCTGGGATAGTTCAAGGGCAATCCCTGGCAACTGATATCACCATAGGATTGCCTTTGTTTCCTTCCATTCAAACAGCTTCTATCTCAAGGCCATCAGACTGTTAAACAGCCACCACTAACATTGAGTGGCTGCTGCCAACACACTGACACTGACTCAACTCCAGCCACTTTAATAATGGGAATTGATGGGAAATGATGTAAATATATCACTAGCCACTTTAAACAATGCTACCTTATATAATGTTACTTACCCTACATTATTCATCTCATATGCATACGTATATACTGTACTCTATATCATCGACTGTATCCTTATGTAATACATGTATCACTAGCCACTTTAACTATGCCACTTTGTTTACATACTCATCTCATATGTATATACTGTACTCGATACCATCTACTGTATCTTGCCTATGCTGCTCTGTACCATCACTCATTCATATATCCTTATGTACATATTCTTTATCCCCTTACACTGTGTACAAGACAGTAGTTTTGGAATTGTTAGTTAGATTACTTGTTGGTTATTACTGCATTGTCGGAACTAGAAGCACAAGCATTTCGCTACACTCGCATTAACATCTGCTAACCATGTGTATGTGACAAATAAAATTTGATTTGATTTGATTTGATTTTCATGTTGACAGAAGCCCTACTGCTTTCCTTTCACATGGATGGAGCTCTCGTCATGGATACCATACACTAATATGGTAAAGATGCAGTAGGCCTATGCCAAGTTTTTGGTTGGGTCTACCAAAAGTACTGCACTGTACACATTTGCACCATAAATTAGCAAAGAATCTCTCTCTCTCTTTCCCTCCCCTTTAATTTACATTTCAGTGTTCTCCACTCCACTCTATAGGCCTTTTACCCTTCTACCTCACCTCATCCTTTCTCTTTCATTATATTGCCAATTGTCTCTCTCATTCCCTCCCTCCCTCCCTCTCTGTCTCGCTACCTCCCTACCTCTCTGTCTCCCTCCCTCCCTCTCTGTCTCTCTCCCTCCCTCCCTCCCACTCTACCTGGTTGTCATTTACAGGAACACACCACACTTGACGTCATTCTCCAACAACATGGTCCAGACGAAGCTGATGGGATTGGCACTTCAACCTTTTCAGCTCGTTGAGGTGATTCGGGCATATACAGTTACAGTGACCAATGTTGTCATATGAATGTGGTCTTGACTTGCATAATCTTCACATTCTCTTTCTCTACAATTGATCCTCTAGCTAGCCTACTGTTTAAATGGGGTACATAGGCTATGGTTTATGCAGACAGCAAAAGTACAGACATAGCAGGCATTAAAGGATTAGGATTCATTAGCAGATTAGGAAAGGAAAAGAGCTTATTATTACCACAACAAGGCTTTCGGGTTAGAGCCCGGCCCCATAGGCTCAGCTATTCCATCGTCATAGTAGCAAATGACTGTAACTAATTCATTACTTAGACCAGCTGTTCAAAGTATTGGCCTACTAGGCTACTGTATCTCTCTCATTGTCTTAAGAATCACAACTCTTTTTTAACAATGCAAACAATGCTGTTCTGTATTATGAAATACTTGGCTATATGCTGTATGTTGTCTTTAATAACATTAAAAGCTCTAAGAGTTGAAAAGGGTAAAAGGCCCAGTGCAGTCAAAAACATTATTTTTGTGTTTTATTTTTGTGTTTTATTTCATATTACAACAGCTGATGAAACTAACACTGTAAAAGTATGAAAAACATTGTGCAGTGTTATTTCCTGATAGTTGCTGGTTGAGAATACAATCTACACAGTACCTTCTAATCAGAAAGTTTGAATAGTTTTGGCTTTCCATGGCATCTATTAAATTGGTTAATAGACTAATAACAAAAATAACCTCTCTGCCAGCAAGTTTTCAGTTAGAGTTTTTTGCTAAACAGCTATTTTGCCTATTTTAATGGAAATCTATTACATTGAGGTAGCCTACTTAATTGTTACCCAGAAATGATTTGATATTGATATAAAAACGTCTGAATTGGGCCTTGGCTGTGTTTGTTTGTCTACTTATTATAGGCCCATCAAATCTTTGGAGCAGGCCATCGACGACTCCTCTCCATCACACTCTGTTCTGTGTGATGTTGTCATATACACTACATGACCAAAAGTATGTTGGACACCTGCTCGTTAAACATCTCATTCCAAAATCATGGGCATTAATATGGAGTTGGTGCCCCTTTTGCTGCTATAATAGCCTCCACTCTTCTGCAAAAGCTTTCCAATAGATGTTGGAACATTCCTGCGGGGATATGCTTCCTTTCGGCCACAAGAGCATTAGTAAGGTTGGGCACTGATGTTAGGCAATTAGGCCTGGCTCGCAGTCAGCATTCCAATTCATTCCAAAGGGGTTCGATGGGGTTGAGGTGAGGGCTCTGTGCAGGCCAGTCAAGTTCTTCTACACACATCTCAACAAAGCATTTCTGTATGGACCTCGCTTTGTGCACAGGGACATTCTCATGCTGAAACAGGAAAGGGACTTCCCCTAACTGTTGCCACAAAGTTGGAAACACAAAATTGTCTAGAATGTCATTGTATCCTGTAGCGTTAAGATTTCCCATCACTGGAACTAAGGGGCCTAGCCCGAACCATGAAAAAAAGTCCCAGACCATTATTCCTCCTCCACCAAACTTTACAGTTGGCACTATGCATTGGGGCAGGTAGCGTTCTCCAGGAATTCGCCAAACCCAGTTTAGTCTGTCGGACTGCCAGATGGTGAAGCGTGATTCATCACTCCAGAGAATGTGTGTCCACTGCTCCAGAGTCCAATGGCGGCAAGCTTTACACCAGTCCAGCTGACGCTTGGCATTGTGCATGGTGATCTTAGGCTTGTGTGCAACTGCTCGGTCAAGAAAACCCATTTCATGAAGCTTCCTATCAACAGTTCTTGTGCTGACCTTGCTGCCAAAGGCAGTTTGGAACTCAATATTGAGTGTTGCAACCGATGACAGATGATTTTTACGCTCTACACGCTTCAGCACTCGTCAGTCCTGTTCTGTGAGCTTGTGTGGCCTACCACTTTGCAGGTGTAGCTCCTAGACATTTCCACTTCACAATAACAGCACTTTCAGTTGATGGGGCAGCTCTAGCAGGGCAAAAATTTGACGAAATTGATTTGTTGGAAAGGCGGCATCCTATGACGGTGCCATGTTGAATATATAGTATATATATTTTGTATATATAGTGTAGAAGCTCCATAAATATAAAACACTTGTAAGGTTATAACACAGAGTTTCAAAACCCAGAGGCGCAACATCGTGAGACTCCCGGGAATGTTTACGAAACAGACCAGGCCGGTGTTTGGGGTTTGATAAGTCAATGAGAGAAGTAAAAGATTCTTCATTAGTTGTGAATTGTCTCAAAATCTAAACGCACAACTTAGATTTCACACAATGTCTTAAGTAGTTGAACATGTTATTACTCCAACGTCGTGAAAGTGACAATATGAAACATTTCATTTTCGTAAAAATCTACTTTATATCGAAGGAGTGTCTTTGATTTGACGGCCTGCACATGTGCGGTTAGGCACGAGACGACCGTTAGACTTTTTTATTTTTTATTATTATGAATAAAACAAACACAAAAACAGAAATATACAAAAAATAGTACATAAAACTAACAGTATTACATGTCAAGATACATTTTCAATTTGTATTAAAGTTTTATGGTGCGTATTGCTTTTTTGTTTTTACATTTACTGATCATTTCAAAATAATATTTCAATTCTATCTTCAATAATGTGAAGAGGGTTTTGTTCTCCGCCCACTTCATTTTATGGATAAAGAATAAACAAATGAGCTGTGAATGTTAAATCACCGTCCATATCATTTGGATCAAAATAAAACAAAATATCAGTCTCTCCAATGAACATTAATAGTAGTTTATTTTAAAATAAAATCTTCTAACTCACAACAAAATCTTCTGACATAAGAACAAACTGATGACGTGTTTCTGCGCATGAGCTTAGCTAGCCAACGTCGCCATGACATCGTTTATAAGCGTGATCGGGGATTTCTATTGGAGAAGCAGTTTTAGTCTATCTTCATACTGTACTGTACTGTTTTATGAAAATCCATGTCATGTGACATTAGCACGGAAACTACTTCCGCCTGGAATTATTCAATTGTTGATTGACAAGCCTTTGAACGAATCAAAAAACGCAAATAGACCAGTCTGCCCAATCACAACGAAGAAAGGGCAGAATTTTATCTCTTGAAGTCCATAATTCGCTCATAGATGGTATCGAATGGAGGTGGAAAGTTTAATGTTTGTTAACATATGGTTGAAACCTTTACTAGAATATGAATGGAATAACATACTCAAACTTTGATAATCTCGAACATGTTTTGAAATTAGGCGAAACATTTGAGAAACACCCAAAAGGCGCTTACCACACGGTGAGATGTAAGTGGCATTTTGATCATACTTGCTAGCTAGCTTGCTATGATACTATTAGCTAGCTAGTTAACGTTAATCCCCAAAATGTATGATTCAAATTAAATAGCTAGCTACTTCGTCTAAATCGATGTCACTTTATTAAAAGTGATCTAGTGGTCCATTTAGAGTCCTTAGTTTAAACCGTTCTATTACATGTTTGTACTTTTAATTGGGCTTTTGGCTAGCCGCACTTGCTTCTGGCATCCATTGATTCGTTTGAGTAGCTACAACAATAGTGGTGGCCTTGTGGCTCCATCTGTTGATGAACAATGGTAACTTCAACTTCATTTTATCAGAATGGACCAAACCAATGATGTTTTTGTGCGTAGCCTTCAGTCTGCCCATATGCTTTGCTGTGTAATTCAGTAGTTTGGAGCTCAGACTGTTCTTATCTCTTTGATCCAGATGACTTTAAACCAGCCTCCATTGACACCGCCTGTGTGGGGGAGCTGGAGGTGGGAAAGGGAGAACTAGTTACTATCACACTGCCCAATCTGGAGGTAAGAATTAAGCACATAAATTATCCCCTCCTTTAATCTCTATATCCAGTGATCAACTGATTACCTTGATTTTCCGCTTTAACATAGGGATCCACTGCCCCTGTAACAGTCTTCAAAGGATCCAAGAGGCCTTATATGAAGGAATGTATTCTCATCGTAAACCACGATACTGGAGAGTACCGTCTGGAGAAACTCAACAGCAACATTGCTGTCAAGAAGACCAGGTGGGTGGACAGACTACGGTCAACTTGTTTATTTGGGCAAACTGTAGCAAAACATTTTTGCAATGGAGAAACAATAAGCATTTCTTATTGGACACTAACTCCCCATTTTGAACTGCTTCCTATCTAGATTATCTTGTCATTCTGATTTGCATTACATATTTAGTTGTTAACTATAATCGTTTGTTTGTTGTCAGGGCTGAAGGCAGCAGTAAGATCCAGTCTCGTATAGAGCAGCAGACCAGTCGTCTGAGCCAGCAGATGAAGACTAGTGGTAATGGTAGCAGCAGCAAGACCCCAGCAGGCTCCAAGAGCTCTCCTCCCAAAGAGAATATGTCCCCTGCCTCCCCCATGGATGACATTGAGAGAGGTATGTAACCACAAGTAGAGCATCATGTGTAAAAGCTATCCTTCTCTCAAACCATCTAATAAAATATTCCAGTAATTTGACATTTGTGCTGGGGACAAGTGTGATATCCATAGATTAGGACATCATTTATTTATTTCAATTGACTGATTTCCTGATATGACCTGACCAGTGAAATCTTTGAAATTGTTGCATGTTGGGTTTTATATTTTTGTTCTGTATATTTGTACAAATTCTAGTCCATGGTCATATCAATTTGTGTGTGTGTGTGTGTGTGTGTGTGTGTGTGTGTGTGTGTGTGCGCGCTACAGAGCTAATGGCAGAGGCGCGGGTCATGGACCAGATGAGTAGTGGGGACTCGTCCTCAGACTCCCACAGCTCCTCATCCTCCAGTAGTGGGGACAGTTCCAGCGGTAGTGACGCTGAGGACGAGTCCCGGCACCCCCCTCCCCCTAGACCCCCTGGGGGTCCCCCCACAGGGCCACCACCCCACCAGGGCATGCCTGTCCTCACCACTGTCACCACCACCACCTCCCCACCATCACCAACTCGCAGTGGAGGACACCTATTGAGCACACTAAGTAAGTTCATCCCTATATCTTCCTGTCTCTCTCGCTCTCACTTACTTTCTGTGTCAGTCTCCTCTCCTGTAAAACTCTAATAGTTCACTTAATTTCACTTTGTGACAAAACAAGAATCATTATACCATCTAAACCGCTCTGAAATATAATTTAAATAACCAAAAAGATTGTATTTTCAGCTGTTTGAAGCTGGTGTACAAAACAGAAAGTAAAAGCAACTTAAGAACAGGAAGCATAGCATCTTAGACTTGCTTTCAATGAGAGTTTGGTTGGTCGCCCAAAAAGTTACACATCACTGATTTCTTATTTGTTTCACAAGAAAAAATATTTTGCATCTTCAAAGTGGTAGGCATGTTGTGTAAATAAAATGAAACAAACCCCCCAAAAAATCTATTTGAATTCCAGGTTGTAAGGCAACAAAATATAAAAAATGCCAAGGGGGTGAATACTTTCACAAGCCACTGTAGTCAAAGATGTAATCAGAGGAGATGATGACCCTCTGGCTTGGTGGAGAGGGAATGATGGTCGCTTTCTGCTCTTGGCCAACTTCGCTTGCAAAAAGCGTTCTGTCTGAATGTGTTTTCAGTAGGCCAACGGCAGGCAATATTGTTACCCTGCTCCGCAGTCTATTAAAGCTAGAAAAGGTGAACATGCTTGTGTTCCTTGCCAGAACATTGTCAGCTAATATATAATGACAGGAAAAATAGTCAATGGTTCTTCATTGCACTTTTTATTTGTTTAATTTTCAAAGCCTGTATTCACACATGCATCCTAGGCCAAAATGTTCTGTGCCTTAAAATACTTATTTGGAGTGTCATTTTTTGGGGTAATTTAACACTTGTTTATTTAGTAATGTGTAGCCTATCCAAAGGTGTGTTAGTCTTTTTATAGGGGACATTTCTTCTTTTTTTTGTTCCTGCTTACCGAAAGTGCTGCTTTTGGAGCTTATGTAATGCCAGTTGCGCAATTCAAGGACGCGAATAAACACTTCCACAATAACAGAAATATTAATTTCTAAGTTTAACTTGTAACGGTAACGTTTACTTCATTGGTTTGCATGGTGTTTCCGGCTGCACACAATTTGTTTTTCCTGAAGCTTTGGTCAGTTGGAGGCCAGAAAATTAAGGTTTCTTTTAACTTCCCATTTGATTATTCTATATGGCAATTGTTGGTTCTCTCTTTCTCATTATTACCATATCATGTTTTTTATGTAGGCTATTCACCAACAACAACTTTCTGAGATCGAACTCTGTTACTGGCCTCCTAGATTCATTTGAAAGTTGATCATGACATTTTGCTCAGCTTTTGGCACGCTGCGCTGCATCTACAATATACATTGTAGACCTACTCTTGCATTATGTGAATAGTAGGCTAAGTCTACCTACCTACCACATATTTATTGAAAAAGGCTATGGCAAATTGGAGTAGGTAGGTAATTTGGCATGTCTGTAAAAAAAATTATATATATATATACACCTACTCATTCAAGGGATTTTCTTTATTTTACAATCTTCTACATTGTAGAATAATAATGAAGACTTCAAAACTATGAAATAACACATGTAATCATGTAGTAACCAAAAAAGTGTTAAACAAATAAAATATATGTAAGATTTTTCAAAGTAGCCACCTTTTGCCTTGATGACAACGTTGCACACTCTGCATTTTCTCAAGTTTCATGCACCTGGAATGCATTTCAGTTAAAAGTGAATTTGTTGAATTTCTTTCCTTAATGCATTTGAGACAATCAGTTGTGTAGTGACAAGGTAGGGGTGGTATACAGAAGATAGCCCTATTTGGTAAAATACCAAGTCCATGATATGGCAAGAACAGCTCAAATAAGCAAAGAGAAATGACAGTCCATCATTACTTTTTAAGACATGAAGGTCAGTCAATCCGGAAAATTTCAAGAACTTTGAAAGTTTCTTCAAGTGCAGTTGCAAAAACCATCAAGTGCCCTGATGAAACTGGCTCTCATGAGGAGCACCACAGGAAAGGAAGACCCAGACTTACCTCTTCTGCAGAGGATAAGTTCATTAGAGTTACCAGCCTCAGAAATTGCAGCCCAAATAAATGCTTCACAGAGTTCAAGTAACAGACACATCTCAACATCAACTGTTCAGAGGAGACTGTGAATCAGGCCTTCATGATCAAATTGTTGCAAAGAAACCACTACTAAATTACACCAATAATAAGAAGACTTGCTTGGGCCAAAAACGCGAGCAATGAACATTAGACCGGTGGAAATCTCTCCTTTTTTTTTTCTTTTTTTTTTTTTAGTCCAAATTTGAGATTTTGGGTTCCAACTGCAGAGTAAGTGATTGGACGACCTCTGCCTGTGTGGTTTCTACCGTGAAGCATGGAGAAGGTGGTGTGGGGGTGCTTTGCTGGTGACACTGTGATTTATTTAGAATTCAAGGCACACTTAACCGGCATGGCTACCACAGCATTCTGCAGCGATACGCCATCCCATCTGGTTTGGGCTTATTCCCACTATCATTTGTTTTTCAACAGGACAATGACAACCAAAAACTGTAAGGGCTAATTGACCAAGGAGAGTGATGGAGTGCTGCATCAAATTACCTGGCCTCCACAATCACCCGACCTCAACCTAATTGAGATGGTTTGGGATAAGTTGGACCGCAGAGTGAAGGAAAAGCAGCCAACAAGTGCTCAGCATATGTGGGAACTCCTTCAAGACTGTTGGAAAAGCATTCCTCATGAAGCTGATTGAGAGAATGCCATGTGTGTGAATCTGGCAAGGCAAAGGGTGGCTACTTTGAAGATTCTTACACGGAACCCAGACCGGCTGCGCGCGTGTACCATCGTGCATAAATGTATTTTGTCCCCCTACATCAAACGCGATCACGACACGCAGGTTAAAATATTTTAAAAACTCTGAACCAATGACATTAATTTGGGGACAGGTTGAAAAGCATTAAACATGTATGTCAATTTAGCTAGTTAGCTTGCACTCGCTAGCTAATTTGTCCTATTTAGCTAGCTTGCTGTTGCTAGCTAATTTGTCCTGGGATATAAACATTGAGTTGTTATTTTACCTGAAATGCACAAGGTCTTCCACTCCGACAATTAATCCACACACGAAACGGCCAACCGAATCGTTTCAAGTCATCTCTCCTCCTTCCAGGCTTTTTCATCTTTGAATTTATATGGTGATTGGCATCTACACTTTTACCACGACAACCGGCAAAACATTTAGTCTTAGTCTTATACCGACGTGGGTATAACCAATGAGGAGATGGAACGTGGGTACCTGCTTCTATAAACCACTGAGGAGATGGGAGAGGCAGGACTTTCAGCGCGATCTGCGTCAGAAATAGAAAGGAGTTATATTTTAGCCCTTGGCATCGCAGACACTCGTTGGCGTGTGCGAGCAGTGTGGGTGCAATAATTGAATAACATGGATTTCTAAATTTATTTTGCGGCCCACGCGACGTCTGGTCAGCATGTTAAATATATTTTGATTTGTGTAACACTTTTGGTTAAATTATTCCATAGGTGTTATTTCATAGTTTTGATGGCTTCACTATTATTCTATGATGTAGAAAATAGTAAAAATAAAGAGAACCTTTGAATGAGTAGGTGTGTTAACTTTTTACGTGTGT
The DNA here is from genome assembly GCF_013265735.2 of Oncorhynchus mykiss. Taxonomy (NCBI): domain Eukaryota; kingdom Metazoa; phylum Chordata; class Actinopteri; order Salmoniformes; family Salmonidae; genus Oncorhynchus; species Oncorhynchus mykiss. The sequence goes on along the minus strand of NC_048567.1, from coordinate 57,324,870 downwards.
GTATACACTACCGTTCAAAAGTTTGGGGTCATTTCCTAGTTTTAGAAAGAAAAGCAAAAATGTTGTCAATTTTTTAAATAACATCAAATTGATCAGAAACAAAGTGTAGACATTGTTAATGTTGTAAATGTCTATGTTGTGAACGTCTACGTCTCACAAGTCCTCAACTGGTAGCTTCATTAAATAGTACCCGCAAAACACCAGTCGCAATGTCAACAGTGAAGAGGCGACTCTAGGATGCTGGCCTTCGAGGCAGAGTTTCTCTTTCCAGTGCCTGATAGGGCTTTTTCTTTTTAACTCTGCCTAGAAGGCCAGCATCCCGGAGTCGCCTCTTCATTGTTGACTTTGCGACTGGTGTTTTGTGTATACTATTTAATGAAGCTGCCAGTTGAGGTCTTGTGAGGCGTTTGTTTCTCAAACTTGACACTAATGTAGACACCAGTTTGCGCTGTTCTGTGATGGGAGTAGGACACAGCATTACATGAGATATTCAGTTTCTTGGCAATTTCTCGCATTTCTCGCCTTAATTTCTCAGAACAAGAATAGACTGGTGAGTTTCAGAAGAAAGTACTTTGTTTCTGGCCATTTTGAACCTGTAATCCCACAAATGCTGACGCTCCAGATACTCAACTAGTCTAAAGGCCAGTTTTATTGGTTCTTTAATCAGCACAACCTTTTTCATCTGTGCTAACAGAAAACCCTTTTGCAATTATAATGATCAATTAGCCTTTTAAAATGATAAACTTGGATTAGCTAACACAACATGCCATTGGAACACATGAGTGATGGTTGCTGATAATGGGCTTCTGTATGCCTGTGTAGATATTACATAAAAATTCTGCCGTTTCCAGCTACAATAGTCATTTACAACATTAATGTCTACACTGCATTTCTGATCATTTTGATGTTATTTTAATGGACAAAAAAAAGAAATGTCCTTATTTTTTAAAGAAAAGCTAAGTGACCCCAAACTTTTGAACAGTAGCCAAAAGTTTTGAATGACACAAATATACATTTTCACAAAGTCTGCCTCAGTTTGTATGATGGCAATTTGCATATACTCCAGAATGTTATGAAGAGTGATCAGATGAATTGCAATTAATTGCAAAGTCCCTCTTTGCCATGCAAATGAACTGACTCCCAAAAAAAACATTTCCACTGCATTTCAGCCCTGTCACAAAAGGACCAGCTGACATCATGTTAGTGATTCTTTTGTTAACACAGGTGTGAGTGTTTGTGAGGACAAGGCTGGCGATCACTCTGTCATGCTGATTGAGTTCGAATAACAGACTGGAAACTTCAAAAGGAGGGTGGTGCTTGGAATCATTGTTCTTCCTCTGTCAAATATGGTTACCTGTGAGGAAACGCGTGCCATTATCATTGCTTTGCACAAAAAGGGCTTCACAGGCTATTGGATATTGCTGCCAGTAAGATTGCACCTAAATCAACCATTTATTGGATCATCAAGAACTTCAAGGAGAGCGGTTCTATTCTTGTGAAGAAGGCTTCAGGGCGCCCAAGAAAGTCCAGCAAGCGCCAGGACCGTGTCCTAAAGTTGATTCAGCTGCGGGATCGGGGGATCAACACTGCAAATATTGACTCTTTGCGTCAACTTTATGTATTCGTCAATAAAAGCCTTTGACACGTATGAAATGCTTGTAATTATACTTCAGTATTCCATAGTAACATCTGACAAAAATATCTAAAGACACTGAAGAAGCAAACTTTGGAAATTAATATTTGTGTCATTCTCAACTTTTGGCCACGTCTGTACTATTGTCTGACACATCATGATGTCATCGCCATTGACGATGTCTGTCAAACATGGTTGATTTACGATTTATACCGTAATATCGCCCAACCCTAATGTAGGCTATACTGTACGTGTAAGACCTATACAGAACCTAGTCAGGCTAGAAGTGTGTTTTTCCAATTCTCTATATTGTGTCATGGTATGGGGGTGTTGATGTTAAATGCACCACTTGAACTCTATGGATTTATAACTTTCCCACTTCCACCTTTTTGCAGAGAATGACCTGCAATTAAGTGAGTCGGGCAGTGAAAGTGACGATGACTGACCAGTGAGTGACCACTATAATGCTGTGGGTGTGTTCAAGAGGTCAGTCTGTGGACAGCTGCACTGACCTCCAGATGGATGGGCGTCCTTTACAGTTACAACAGAAGTGGAATAAGAAGATGGAATATGGATGTGATCTTCTTAATGCCAAACAAGACTGCACCCCTACACCTCCGGAAGCAACACCGCTCAGCACCCCACCAGCATTTCAGTTTTAATGTGTCTTAATTCTATCAATAGTCTGACTTGTCTGTCTGTTAGTGCCTTTTTGACAGACATGGGCCAATAGTTGTGATCAATTCTCTTATCTACACATTTGAACTGGATTATTTTCACTGTACAGTTTAGTATTTACTAGTTGGCCAAAGTGAACTGGGAACCATACTCCTGATTCGAACAGACAAGGTACTGCTGTTATCAAGGATAGCGTCAGTGTTTTATTAGTTGTAGTACTTAGCCTTTCTGCTGTGAAATAATTACTCTTAAAATATAGGGAATAGGTTGAAGCAGTCATATCATTTAGTTTATTAGGAATTATCTTCAAGTTACTTTTTTTGTTTAATATATTTGGCCAAGCAACATATCAAGGTGGGGGGTATTTGAGGAAACTATTGCACTACTTGAAATGGATTGATTTAGCCTAGTGTGGGGTACACGCAACTTAGATTTTGCTCAGTGTTGCTACTTAATGTATTTGAAAGATTACTTGGCTTTGTAGCTTTAAACCTTCAATACTTGAATCTGACTTATGATTATTTATATTTAACATATTTACTCAAAGACCAACAGCTTATTATATTCTATGGGCGTCAGAGCAATGGAGGTGTAGGTAAACTCGTAGTGCCTGTAATTAGAACTGCTTTTCCGTTCACTACGATCTCTTCTGTTGCTATTGTTACAGGGGTGAGTCTCCAAAAGTGCTTTGCTGATTTGATTCATCGACTCGTTCTAAAGAATGCATTGGAGAAGAAGGCTTGAGGGTATTAAGCTTGGATCTTATCCATTTGAATATTAAGAAAGAGGTGATTCGTCAAGGAATTCATGAGACACGTGAGGAATCCAGGAAAGACTTCTGAGAAAGAGCCCAGGTCATATCTCGTATCTTGCTACTGCACCATCTCTGTAAATAGGAAATTTGTGTTTTATGTTAGAACATATGGTGCGTCGCAATCTCTCCTTTCTCCCGAAGTGTGCACTTGTTCACTTCCCTTCATGGATTCGAAAGGAAATCACTGGCAAATGGAATCTCTACCTTGCCCATGCCTCCACCAATCCAATGACTTTATATTTGTGGGGAGTTGTGAATGAGTGCACACTTCAGGAGAAAGGAGAGATTATTGGGATGTAACAACCATGACCTCTCATAACAAACTCGGGCAACTGGGAAAGAAGGGCAGAGAGTGAGGAAACAGCCTCTGACTGGATAAATAATGAGAAATTGTAATAATAATAATAATAGTAATATGTTGGAAGAATTTTGGATTCAGTAGGTGGTCATGAATAGGTAGCTATTTTGACTTTTTTCATTTTCGATAAATAAAACGTTATTGTTTGTCCGCGTTTGTGTTAGGTCTCTTTTATTTATCTTATTATATGTTGGAATACTTCGTTATGCACTATTCTCTTACTCAAGTTGGGGGGGGGGGGGGAAACCCCAGATGCTGTGCAATACGAATATAGTTTTAAAAAACTTTGCAAATTAGAAATTCTGCCAGTGATATTCCTAGATGTAAATTGAAATGTTACCAAATAAAGAAACATATTGTGATTTGCTATCAGAGGGATACATTTGGCAAGGCCCCATCTTTTTTAGATACCCCTACCCAAGGTAGAACAAAACAACCATGTTTTTTTCACATCTCTGTCTCCCGTTTATGAAACGGATGTTTGTGTAAAAATATTTTACTGCAAAAGTGGTTAAATTGATAGATATTGGGACATACCCCCTAAACTCTAAAAGTACAGAATAATGTCTGGCTTGGGGTGGGCCACAAACTAATTTAACCCAATATTGCAAGCTCTGACATTGCTAAAATGTGGAATACAAGTAGTCAGTTGTCTGCCCTATATACACAAACAAACATCATTAGGGTATTGTCACAATAATTTTCAATTCCAATGATAACTAACAATCAATAGCTTTGACCAATCCCTGAGGTTTGTAAGACCATGGGTTTAATAATAATTAGGCAAAGACTCAGCTAAAGGTTAGTACAGTTTATTCACGAGAACGTTCTGAAGTCCATTATACAAAGACATCCATTTTATACCTTGCTCCTTACTTACGCACATACTTCCACACAAACAGTAGATATCCTACGCACATACATACACACGAACAGTAGGTGAGTTGTATCTTTTCCCCATAGTTCTCACCACTGTGTATCACTACCCAGCCGACAGTTCCATTCCCCCGAGATTAGAGAAACCTTGAGAAGTACTCCCTGTCCTATCATAAGTTTCTCTGAGTTTTAGCCTGGTCGGGTCAAACAGTTGAATTGTTCTCAGTATTTTCTTAGGCACACTGTCTCGCCTATACTTCTAAATGGTCTTAACCTGTCCTTAACCTGTCCTTCTAAAAGTCTTAACCTGTCATATGCACACACAGTCATAAGAATTCTAGTCTTATGATTCAAATACATTTCACTCCATTATACAGTGACAGGGTAGAATACTTTTAGTCATTATCTTAACATTACCTTAAACATATAAATCATATGAATTTCTATTATATCTTCATACATCTTGGAAATATAGACATGTAAACACAGAGATACAATAGGTAGAATTTAACCAAATTTGATCACATTCACATTTGATCCAAACACAAATAAATGGGCTATACATAGGCTACATTACATTACCACTATGTTAACCCAGGCAAGAAGGACAGAGCACATTGGCTGTAACCTATGTAGCTGCGGTGGTTATCATTAGCTCAGTTGAGCAGACTGAGAAATCTTGTTTTCTTCACATACATTTCTGTAAAGGGTTCTTGCTTCTGTATGTCAGGAGTGATGTGTTGTCAGGTTTGCTATATAAATATAGTTACAGTTGATATAAGGGAATACATTAATTAGGCCCTAATCTATGGATTTCACATGACTAGGAGTACAGATATGCATATGTTGGTCACAGATACCTGAAGAAAAAATAAAGGTAGGTCTGTGAATCAGAAAACCAGTCAGTATCTGGTGTGACCACCATTTGCATCATGCAGAATGCCACATCTCCTTCACATTGAGTTGATCAGGCTGTTGATTGGGGCCTGAATCTTGTCCCACTCCTCTTCGATGGCTGTGCGAAGTTGCTGAATATTGGTGGGAAATGGAACATGTTGTCGTACATGTCAATCCAGAGCATCCCAAACATACTCAATGGGTGACATGTCTGGTGAGTATGCAGGCCATGAAAGAACTGGGATATTTTCATGTTTGTGTTGTTCAGATCCTTGCGACATGGGACCGTGCATCATGAGGTGATGGCGGCAGATGAATGGCATGACAATGGGCCTCAGGATCTTGTCACGGTATCTCTGCATTTAAATTGCCATCGTATAAAACACAATTATGTTTGCTTACCGTTGTGTATGGCTTCCCTTACAATAACCCCACTGCCACCATGGGGCACTCTGTTCACAATGTTGAAATCAGCAAACCGCTCATCCACACAATGCCATACACGCTGACTGCCATCTGCCTGGTACAGTTGAAACTGGGATTAATCCTGTAAGAGTACAGTTCTGGCAATCAAAGGTGAGCATTGGCCCACTGAATTCGGTTACGACCCAAACTGCAGTCAAGTCAAGCACGCAGATGAGCTTCTCTGGGACGTTTTCTGACAGTTTGTGCAGAAATAATTTGGATGTGCAAACCCACACTTTCATCAGCTGTCATGGGGGATGGTCTCAGCTAATCTCGCAGGTGAAGAAGCCGGATACAGAAGTCCTGGGCTGGCGTGGTTACACGTGGTCTGCAGCTGTGAGGCCTGTTGGTCGTATGGCCAAATTCTCTAAAATGACGTTGGAGTCTGCTTATGGTTGGGAAATTAACATTAAATTCCTTGGCAACAGCTCTGGTGGACATTCATGCAGTCAACATGCCAATTGTATGCTCCCTCAAATGTTGAGCCATCTGTGGCATTGTGCTGTGTGACAAAACTGCTCATTTTAGACTGGCTTTTTATTGTCCTCAGCACAAGGTGCACCAGTGTAATGATAATGCTGTTTAATCAGCTTCTTGATATTCCACACCTGTCAGGTGGATGAATTATCTTGGCAAATTAAAAATGCTCACTAATAGCGATCTAAACAAATTTGTTCACAACATCTGAGAGAAATGTGCTTTTTGTGCATATGGAACATTTCTGGGATCTTTTTCTTCAGAGCATGAAACATGAGTCCAACACTTTACATGTTGCGTTTATATTTTTGTTCAGTATATATTTACCGGAGGACAGTGGAGCGGTGAGCGTTTTGCTAGTTAATGTGCTTTGTGCCCGGCCTGCACAACCTATGATTTCCGGGAATCTGATTGGTTTAGACACAGAACAGAAAGCACATAACCTGCAAAAATCAGCACTCTGATATAAAGGACAGATATGCTTACACAGTGTGCAAGATGAAAATCAAGTCTCACAAGCAGTGGCGATTTTAGCATGTAAATCTTGTTGGGGCAAACTCAACCATTTTTTTAGATGCATGCCAGCAAAACCACAACACTAAACAATACATAACTTCCACTATAAAGGTGAAAAACGGGGCCCACAAACTGTTAGGGCCTACGTAAAGCTGTCCCAACAGCGGAGCATTCCTTTCAGCACCATGGTGTGAATCCTTACCACAGCTACACCTGGATATCAGCAGAGCCTTGTCTGGCAGCGAAACATTTAATTCAAATCAAATCAAAGTGTATTTGTCACGTGCGCCGAGTACAACAATTGAAATGCTTACTTACAGGTTCTAACCAATGGTGCGGGAAAAAAAGGAAGCTGTGTGTGTGTGTGTGTGTGTGTGTGTGTGTGTGTGTGTGTGTGTGTGTGTGTGTGTGTGTGTGTGTGTGTGTGTGTGTGTGTGTGTGTAGGTAAGTAAAGGAATAAAACAACAGTAAAAATACTTTTGAAAAAAGAGTAGCAATGCTATATACAGACACCTGTTAGTCAGGCGTATTGAGGAAGTATGTACATGTAGGTATCATTAAAGTGACTATGCATATATGATGAACAGAGAGTAGCAGAAGCATAAAAAGAGTGGTTGGCGGGTGGTGGGACACAATGCAGATAGCCCGGTTAGCCAATGTGCGGGAGCACTGGTTGGTCGGGCCATTTAAGTAGTATGTACATGAATGTATAGTTAAAGTGACTATGCGTATAAGATAAACAGAGGGTAGCAGCAGCGTAAAAGAGGGGTTGGAGGGGGCACACAATGCAAATAGTCTGGGTAACCATTTGGTTAGATGTTCTTATGGCTTGGGGGTAAAAACTGTTGAGAAGCCTTTTTGTCCTAGACTTGGCACTCCGGTACCGCTTGCCATGGCTGGGGTCTTTGACAATTTTTAGGGCCTTCCTCTGACACCGCCTGGTGTAGAGGTCCTGGATGGCAGGCAGCTTTGCCCCAGTGATGTACTGGGCCATATGCACTACCCTCTACCCGCCTTGCGGTCGGAGGCCGAGCAATTGCCGTACCAGGCAGTGATGCAACCGGTCAGGATGCTGTCGATGTTGCAGCTGTAGAACCCTTTGAGGATCTCAGGACCCATGCCAAATCTTTTTAGTTTCCTGAGGGGGAATAGACTTTGTTGTGCCCTCTTCACAACTGTCTTGGTGTGTTTGGACCAATCTAGTTTGTTGTTGATGTGGACTCCAAGGAATTTGAAGCTCTCAACCTGCTCCACTACAGCCCCATCGATGAGAATGGGAACGTGCTCGGTGCTCCTTTTCCTGTAGTCCACAATCATCAATTCAACTGCCTTTTAAAAACCATAGCTGATATGGCTGACTTGCTTAAATAAATATGGTTTCTACTGACTCCTTGTGGATTTGTGTAACTCGCATTATCCTTCAATAATAACGAATGCCAACATGAGTTTTGAACCATACACAAACATTATTACATTTATGTTCAGTAAATTCATGAGGTTTGTTCTTATATCATTAACATTTACAGTATCTAAGTATAAGCAAGTGCAAGCAAACGAGCTGCGACGAGGTAGGTCTTCCTTCAGCACTTTCAAAATGGACACCGACAGAAATTCAGATAGAAATTAGTTCAGATAAATTCAGCAAGATGTTGAAACTTAACTTGACTCTTATTTAAGTCACCACAGAGCGAGAGAGAGATGTGGTTAATTTACCATTTGAATAATTTTATTTGCCCTACAATGCCTTCGGAAAGTATTCAGACCTCAACTTTTTCAAAAAACAATTTAGGTTACAGCCTTATTTTAAAGTTTTCCTCATCAATCTACACACAATACCCCATAATGACAAAGTAGAAACAGGTTTTAAGACATTTTTGCTCATTTATATTTTGAAAAACTCTGAAATATCACATTTAGATTAGTATTCAGACACTTTACTCAGTACTTTGTTGAAGCAACTTTGGCAGCGATTACAGCCTCGAGTCATCTTGGATATGATGCTACAAGCTTGGCACACCTATATTTGGGGAGTTTATCCCATTCTTCTCTGCAGATCCTCTCAAGCTCTGTTAGATTGGATGGGGAGTGTTGCTCCACTGCTATTTTCAGGTCTCTCCAGAGAAGTTTGATCCAGTTCAAGTCCGGGCTCTGGCTGGAACACTCAAGGACATTCAGAGACTTGTCCTGAAGCCACTCCTGCATTGTCTTGGCTGTGTGCTTATGGTAATTGTCCTGTTGGAAGGTGAACCTTCGGTCCAGTCTGAGATCCTGAGTGCTCTGGAGCAGATTTTCATCAAGGGATCTCTCTGTACTTTGATATGTTCATCTTTCCCTTGATCCTGACTAGTCTCCCAGTCCTTGCCTCTGAAAAGCATCCCCACAGCATGATGCTGCCCCCACCATGCTTCACCGCTTCTGCAGGTTTCCTCCAGACATGACGCTTACGATTCAGGCCAAATAGTTAATTCTTAGTTTCGTCAGACCAGAGAATTTTGTTTCTCATGGTCTGAAAGTCTTTAGGTGCCTTTTGGCAAACTCCAAGCAGACTGTCATTTGTCTTTTACTGAGGAGTGGCTTCCGTCTGGCCACTCTACCATGATATCTTGATTGGTGGTGTGCTGCAGAGATGGTTGTCCCTCTGGAAGGTTCTCCAATCTCCACAGAGGAACTCTAGAACTCTGTCAGAGTGACCATCCGGTTCTTGGTCACCTCCCTGATCAAGGCCCTTCTCCCTGATTGCTCAGTTTGGCCAGGCATCCAGCTCAAGGAAGAGTCCTCGTGGTTCCATTTAAGAATGATTCTTAAATTTCTTCCATTTAAGAATGATGGAGGCCATTGTGTTCTTGTGGACCTTCAATACTGTAGACGTTTTTTGATACCCTTCTCCAGATCTGTGCCTCGACACAATCCTGTCTTGGAGCTTTACGGACAATTCCTTCAACCTCATGGCTTGGTTTTTGCTCTGACTTGCACTGGCTTTTGTGCGACCTTATATAGACAGGTGTGTGCCTGCCAAATCAATTGAATTTACCACAGATGGATTTCAATCAAGTTGTAGAAACATCTCAAGGATGATCAATGGATACAGGATGCACCTGAGCTCAATTTCGAGTCTCATTGCTATGGGTCTGAATGCTTATGTAAATAAGGTATTTCTGTTCTAAATTCTAAAAACCTGTTTTCGCATTATGGGGTATTGTATGTAGATTTCTGAGGATTTTTTTTATTTAATCCATTTTAGAATAAGTCTGTAGTGTAACAAAATGTGGAAAAGTCAAGGGGTCTGAATACTTTCCCAAGGAACTGTATGTGGTCTAAAAAGGAAGGAAAATAGAATCATGAGGATCCACTTTTATAGACAATAGGCCCATACCAATGCACAGACAGCGCATTGTGTAAAAACAATCCTTGCAATATCAACTGGAATTACATGGGTCTTATACTGAACTTTTACTGACAAACATGGTTACAGACCAAACAACATTATAGTATTCCCTCTTCATGGAGAAAAGAATATGAGCTATAAGTAAGCAAAACAAAGAAATGCATCATTCCAACATTGCCTAAAATTATGAATAAGATACTAATGAGATAGACTTTACACCCAGTCAGAAACGTAGGCTTACTACACAATATACACTTAGTATTATACATATATCCCTGGCATATTACATAATTTATGCAGCAGCATACAAGACATAGGCCTATTTTTCAACTCACAATTGTTGTACTGTGCTCACAAGGTGGCGCGGCTGTCTTTCTTGTGGGCAAACTTTGTCATCAAAGTCTGGCATTCTTTGTATTTATGGTATTTTCAAGACTTCAGTGATCTTCTGGTAGCAAAGCCGGAGCTCTAGAAAGCAACCCAAGTTCCCGACTTGGTATTACCATTGAAAACCTATTTTCCCAGCCGTTTTTTCAGAGTTCCCAGTTGTCTTGAACTCACCAAAGTCCGATATTTTCCAGTTCTGAGTTCCCAGTTGTTTTGAACACAGCAGATTGGCAGCATGGCCAATGTATTCAACCTTTTCTGGTCCATGGTGTTGCGTGTGAATGTTTATCCTTTAAAGCTTGAAAAATAGATACTTTCTGACAAATGTTTTAAATCCTTAAACCCAGACTTGGACTACACACCCTCCACAAAAAACGGATTACTTCACATCGCAGTTATCCACTGATTCCTTCAAACCACTCATTGTTGAATTTGCGATTTCCGACATGTTGTGTAATGTTTATGTCCAATGGCAGCTTGGTTTGAAGAAATAAACTGTGGGAGAAATTATTAGGAAATGGAAGACATACAAGACCATTGATAATCTCCCTCGATCTGGGGCTCCATGCAAGATCTCCCCCCATGGGGTCAAAATGATCACAAGAACGGTGAGCAAAAATCCCAGAACCACACGGGGGGACCTAGTGAATGACCTGCTGAGAGCTGGGACCAAAGTAACAAAGCCTACCGTCAGTAACACACTACGCCGCCAGGGACTCAAATCGTGCAGTGCCAGAAGTGTCCCCCTGCTTAAGCCAGTACATGTCCAGGCCCGTCTGAAGTTTGCTAGAGAGCATTTGGATGATCCAGAAGAAGTTTGGGAAGATGTCATATGGTCAGATGAAACCAAAATATAACTTTTTGGTAAAAACTCAACTCGTCGTGTTTGGAGGACAAAGAATGCTGAGTTGCATCCAAAGAACACCATATCTACTGTGAAGCATGGGGGTGGAAACATCATGCTTTGGAGCTGTTTTTCTGCAAAGGGACCAGGACGACTGATCCGTGTAAAGGAAAGAATGAATGGGGCCATGTATCGTGAGATTTTGAGTGAAAACCTCCTTCCATCAGCAAGGGCATTGAAGATGAAACGTGGCTGGGTCTTTCAGCATGGTAATGATCTCAAACACACCGCCCGGGCAACGAAGGAGTGGCTTCGTAAGAAGCATTTCAAAGTCCTGGAGTGGCCTAGCCAGTCCCCATAGAAAATCTTTGGAGGGAGTTGAATGTCCGTGTTGCCCAGCAACAGCCCCAAAACATCACTGCTCGAGAGGAGATCTGTATGGAGGAATGGGCCAGAATACCAGCAACAGTGTGTGAAAACCTTGTGAAGACTTACAGAAAACGTTTTGACCTCTGTCATTGCCAACAAAGGGTATATAACAAAGTATTGAGATAAACTTTTGTTATTGACCAAATACTTATTTTCCACCATAATTTGCAAATAAATTCATGAAAAATCCTACAATGTGATTTTCTGGATTTTTTTTCTCATTTTGTCTGTCATAGTTGAAGTGTACCTATGAAGGAAATTACAGGCCTCTCTCATCTTTTTAAGTGGGAGAACTTGCACAATTGGTGGCTGACTAAATACTTTTTTGCCCCACTGTATATAGTCAAGCTACCCCATGCAAGCATCTGCAAAACAAGTGACCCTATGTATGTGAATGTGTTGGTGAAGGGAGACAAATGGGTGAAGAGGTTGCCTCGGTCTGTCCCAACTGAGTGAGGTCCGCAGGGGGTAGAATGACAGGAGTCAATCCAGACATACTTCCTCTAACAGTAGCTCAACGGTTCCCCCAAGTTGGATAAGCAAGCGCCTTTGACTGTCGGCCCAGATGATGTATGGTCGTACTGGTCACACACACACACAAACAAAACATGAATCTTTCGCCCAGAAACAGGCTCCAAACAGAACAATAGCTCTATCACTGGTGTGCAGAATATAACACTTTGCCCTGTCTCCAGGTAAGCTAAGAGGAACCAGTTAGTATCTGTCAGCTCTTGGCTGAACGCCCAGATATCATGGGGTCATGCTACACACACAGAACAGTTAGAACAGGCCTCTTATTAATGCACACACACTTTTCTATTTCAAGCCCAATGCCGAGGCTGAAAGAAGGATATTATAGTACACAAGCATTAGTCAAGTTTAACAGAAAATGCCCTCAAATAATGCAGTGCATTTTTTGGATGGCGTTTCAAATAACAATTTTTTTTTAAAGAAGAAAAGGGCAGGAATGTAACAGTTCAATGCAAACCATGTTTGCCCACGGTAAAGCTGCTGTCGACATCCAGAGACTCAACTTGAAGAGAACACTTGGAGGTAAGGATGGCGATTGGCAGGTGTGGTGCGTTAGCTTGCTTAGCTAGCTAGTCTGTGGAGACAGACAGACTGTCTTCACAATGTTTCCAATGTTCCAGCATAGGTCGGAGATTTCAGAGAGTACTAGCTACCTAGTTAGTCAGATTTCTAGAAAGCTAGCCTGTTTAGTTTGCTAATTTGCTTGCCAACTCTCGGACACTATGTGGTATGCTGCTCTCTTAAGGTTGCTCTGTCAGTTGCTAGCTACTGTAGTTAGGAAGATATCATAGCTAGTATGCTATTGTGCTAATTTGTTACAAATTTCTTTGATTAAAATATATTTTAACTAAGATAAATCAGTTGTAGATTGTTGGGTGAGATTCACTGGGCTACATAGCCTAGCTAGCTAAATCAAAAGTAAAAAACAAATGTTTTGAAAGCAAGATGCACTCTGTAACCCAACATAACAAGATGCTCACTGCCAGGGTTGTTGTTAACTTAATTAGCAAGTTAGCTAGCTGTGGTTTCTGAGTAACATGGTATCCAAATCAATAACGCCACACTGCAGATTTCCTTCTCTTCAATTATTTTTTCAACCCAAATAAATGCCTTTATTATTCAGTAATAACTCAAAGCATAATACTATATTTGTCCATGTTTTTAAAAAATATATATTTGAGTATTTCTAGACAAACAATATCAACCACCATATTCACTAGTAGAGGTGCTTCCATTCCACAAGCTAGTAGAAGGAATCAGTGGTGGGGAAAATGTCATGTGTAGAAAGACTTTGATGCAACAAATTGAAAGGTAATTTGAGTCCATGAAAGAAGCTCTCTCCACCAAACTCCAGAGCGTAAATTCAGTCTGCACCATATTAAACATCTGGTCTGCCCATAACTGAAGCTTCTTCGGCATGAGATGCATTCTTCGGCATGTAAAGGCATTCCAGGAGTTCAGTGGAAATGAAGAGGAGCAAGATGAGACGGATGATGGAGTGGGGTTTGATGATACGGGTGCGATTCTTGGGGAGGTTGAGCAAGAACTGAACTTTTTTTCTCCCTCCACATCAGCGTTGTATGGCACACACCCTCAACCTCATCGCCATCAATGAGGTGGACAAAGCTGAACCCCAAGGTCCGTCACAAAAATTGTACAGAAGTGCAATGTCAAAATGTTCCAGCATTTGGAACAAAGCACATAGGTCCACATTAGCTTCAGAGGCAATAGAGGACATTGCAAGCAAGAAAGTAACTGTGCCATGTGTGACAAGATGGAGGTCAGAGTACTGTGCCATCTCCAAACTCATAGCCCTCACAGATGACCAGCTGGGGCAAATCTGTGAAGCAGCAAACTACATCCTTGTGAGATTGCTTTTCTCAAGTAGTACAGTACAGTCCTACAGCCACTCACATTCTTTATTAATCTTCTTCAGGGAGAGAAACTAAGCTTGAAGTCTAAGCTCTCAGAGAAAATACCTCTTGCGACATTCACTGCACACATAATCACTGAGGTCATTGAGGCTATAGACCGCTGGTTTGGACCTATGCTAAGCACCCATGAAGCAAAAATGGCCCTTGTGGCCCTTGTGGATTGCGCAGATGATTACGGGTCATGTCCCGTGCATTAATCATTGTACGCGTGTGTATTTATTCGAGGTACTCCTCTGTCACGTTCGTCATATGGATCGGACCAAGGCGCAACAAAACGAAACGTGAAGCTATACAAACGAGTGCTGACAGGCAACTACACATAGACAAGATCCCACCAAACACAAAAGGGAAATGGCTACATAAATATGATCCCCAATCAGAGACAACAATAAACAGCTGTCTCTGATTGAGAACCATATCAGGCCAACATAGAAATACAAAAACCACTAGACCTACAACAACCGTAGACATACAAAAACCCTAGACAATACAAAAACTACCGTACCCACCCTAGTCACTCCCTGACCTAACCAAAATATAAAGAAAACAGAGATATCTAAGGTCAGGGCGTGACAGTACCTCCCTCCCAAAGGTGCGGAATCCCGGCCGCAAACCTGAACCTATAGGTGTGTATTTGGCAGCTCCGGTTCTGCATTGGCAGCTCCGGTTCTGGGTGCAGCCCCCCCTCTTCACGCTGATCCCTCTGCCTTTGTAGAACCGGACCGCGGATCATCGCCGGAGGCTCTGGACTGCGGATCATCGCCGGACTGGGAACCGTCGCTGGAGACCCCGGACTGGGGACTGTCGTTGTAGGTTCCGGACTGTGGCCCATCGTTGGGCGTTCCAGACTGTGAAACGTCGACGGAAGCTCTGGACTGGGAACTGTCGCCGGAAGCTCTGGACTGGGAACTGTCGCCGGAAGCTCTGGACTGGGAACTGTCGCCGGAAGCTCTGGACTGGGAACTGTCGCCGGAAGCTCTGAACTGGGAACTGTTGCTGTAAAATCTGGACTGTGGAGGCGCACTGGAGACCTAATGCGTGGTGCCGGCACTGGTGGTACCGGGCTGAAGACCCGCATCTCAGGGCGAGTGCGGGGAGCAGGCACAGGACGTACTGGACTGTGGAGGTGCACTGGAGGCCTGGTGCGTGGGACCGGTACAGGTGGCACCGGGCTGAAGACACGCACCTCAGGGTGAGTGCAAGGAGCAGGCACAGGATGTACTGGACTCTGGAGGCGAACTGGAGGCCTGGTGCGTGGGATCGGTACAGGTGGCAGCGGGCTGAAGATACGCACCTCAGGGCGAGTGTGGGGAGGAGGCACAGGACGTACTGGACTGTGGAGGCGCACTGGAGGTCTGGTGTGTGGTGCCGGCACTGGTGGTACCGGGCTGGTGACATGCACCTCAGGGCGAGTGCGGGGAGCAGGCACAGGACGTACAGGACTGTGGAGGCGCACTGGAGATCTGGAGCGTAGAGCTGGCACAATGCGTCCTGGCTGGATGCTCACTTGAGCCAAGCAAGTGCGGGGTGCTAGCACAGGACGCACTGGGCTGTGTAGACGCACCGGAGACACAGTACGTAGAGCCGGTGCAGGATATCCTGCTCCAATGAGGTGTACTGGAGACCAGGAGCTCTGAGCCGGCACCATCCGTCCTGGCTGGATGCCCATTCTAGCCCGGCAAATGTGAGGAGCTGGAATAGAGCTATGAATGCGAACTGGAGACACCGTGCACATCACTGCATAACACGGTGTCTGACCAGTCACATGCTCCCCACGGTAAGCACGAGGAGTTGGCGCAGGTCTCCAACCTGACTCAGCCAATCTCCCCGTGCCCCCCCCCAAAAAATGTATGTGGCTTCTTCTCGTGCTTGTCTCGTTGATACAACTCCTCGTAATATCGCCGTTCCGCTTTCGCTGCCTCTATCTCCTCCTTAGGACGGCGATACTCCCCAGCCTGCGTCCAGGGTCCTGCTCTATCCAAAATCTTCTCCCAGGTCCATTCTTCCTGACCACACTGCTTGGTCCATTTTTGGTGGGATCTTCTGTCACGTTCATCATATGGATCGGACCAAGGCACAGCGTGCTATGCGTACATTCTTATTTATTAAAAGAATGAACACTGAACAAAATAACTAAATTAAACGTGACGCTATACAAACGAGTGCTGACAGGCAACTACACATAGACAAGATCCCACCAAACACAAAAGAGAAATGGCTACCTAAATATGATCCCCAATCAGAGACAACGATAAACAGCTGTCTCTGATTGAGAACAATATGTGGCCAACACAGAAATACAAAAACCCCTAGACCTACAACAACCCTAGACATACAAAAACCCTAGACAATACAAAAACTAGCTTACCCACCCTAGTCACACCCTGACCTAACCAAAATATAAAGAAAACAGAGATATCTAAGGTCAGGGAATGACATCCTCGTTCTTTTGTTTGGGTTTCAACCCTGTGTTTTTGTTACATGTTTGCTTGTTCTTCGTCACCGTGGCTTTACACAGTACGCCGTAATTTGTGTACAATTGTTTTTAAACTATTACGCATTTCTGCGCCTGTCTCCCAAATAATTTATACCAGCGTGACAACATGTTTTAATCACCTTTGGCAGCAACTACAGATGTGAGTTTTCCGGGTAAATCTCTAAGAGTTTTGCACACCTGGATTGTACAACATTTGCACATGGTTCCTAAAAATTCTTCAAGCTCGTTCAAGTTGGTTGTTGGTAATTGTTCAACAGCCATTTTCAAGTCTTGGCATACAGTTGAAGTTGGAAGTTTACATACACCTTCGCCAAATGAATTTAAACTCAGTTTTTCACAATTCCTGACATTTAATCCTAGTAAAAATTCCCTGTCTTGTGTCAGTTGGGATCACCATTTTATTTTAAGAATGTGAAATGTCAGAATAATAGTAGAGAGAATGCTTTATTTCAGCTTTTACAGTTGAAGTCGGAAGTTTACATACACTTAGGTTGGAGTCATTAGAACTAGTTTTTCAACCACTCCACAAATTTCTTGTTAACAAACTATAGTTTTGGCAAGTCGGTTAGGACATCTACTTTGTGCATGACACAAGTAATTTTTCCAACAATTGTTTACAGACAGATTATTTTTCTTATAATTCACTGAATCACAATTCCAGGGGGTGTCACGTTCTGACCTTAGTTATTTTGTTATGTCTTTGTTTTGGTATGGTCAGGGCGTGAGTTGGGGTGGGTAGTCTTATGTTCCTTTTTGTTGTGGTTATGTGTTTGGCCTGGTATGGTTCTCAATCAGAGGCAGGTGTCGTTCATTGCCTCTGATTGAGAATCATACTTAGGTAGCCTTTTCCCACCTGTGTTATGTGGGTGATTATTTTTCAGTGTCAGTGTTTGTTCCACACGGGACTGTTTCGTTTGTTTAGTTTATGCACGTTGTTATTTTGTATTTCAGTGTTCAGTCAAATAAACATCATGAACACGTCCCACGCTGCGCATTGGTCCAAAATTTCCTACTCCTCCTCAGACGAGGAAGACGACAATTGTTACAGTGGGTCAGAAGTTTACATACACAAAGTTGACTGTGCCTTTAATCAATTTGGAAAATTCCAGAAAATGACGTCATGGCTTTAGAAGCTTCTGATAGGCTAATTGACATAATTTCAGTCAATTGGAGGTGTACCTATGGAAGTATTTCAAGGCCTACCTTCAAACTCAGTGCCTCTTTGCTTGACATCATGGGAAAATCAAAAGAAATCTGGTTCATCCTTGGGAGCAATTTCCAAATGCCTGAAGGTACCACGTTCATCTGTACAAACAATAGTACACGAGTATAAACACCATGTGACCACGCAGCCGTCATACCGCTCAGGAAGGAGACGCGTTCTGTCTCCTAGAGATTAACGTACTTTGGTGCGAAAAGTGCAAATCAATCCCAGAACAACAGCAAAGGACCTTGTGAAGATGCTGGAGGAAACAGGTACAAAAGTATCCATATCCACAGTAAAACGAGTCCTATATCGACATAACCTGAAAGGCCGCTCAGCAAGGAAGAAGCCGCTGCTCCAAAACCACCATAAAAAAGCCAGACTACGGTTTGCAACTGCACATGGGGACAAAAATCATGCTTTTTGGAGAAATGTCCTCTGGTCTGATGAAACAAAAATATAACTGTTTGTTCATAATGATCATCGTTATGTTTGGAGGAAAAGGGGGGATGCTTGCAAGCCGAAGAATACCATCCCAACCGTGAAGCGCGGGGGTGGCAGCATCATGTTGTGGGAGTGCTTTGCTGCAGGAGGGACAGGTGCACTTCACAAAATAGATGGTGTCATGAGGAAGGAAAATTATGTGGATATATTGAAGCAACATCTCAAGACATCAGTCAGGAAGTTAAAGATTGGTCGCAAATGGGTCTTCCAAATGGACATTGACCCCAAGCATACTTCCAAAGAGTTGGACAACAAAGTGGGCTTTTTCTCCTCACTTGTACTTGATTGATGAATTAAGGTAATTAATTAGTGAAGAACTCCCTTCACATGGTTGTCTAGGAATTAATTGAAAGGAAATCCCAAAAACCCTCAGACACTAGGCCCTCCATGGAATGAGTTTGACACCCCTGTTCTCGATCCGTACTATGGCCTTTGCTCGCATATCGCGATTGCATGATTTGACATCATCAAATTCAAATCAAATGTATTTACATCCTATTTACATCAGTTGATATCTCAAAGTGCTGTACAGAAACCCAGCCTAAATCCCCAAACAGCAAGCAATGCAGGTGTAGAAGCATGGTGGCTGGGAAAAACTCCCTAGAAAGGCCAAAACATAGGAAGAAACCTAGAGAGGAACCAGGCTATGAGGGGTGACCAGTCCTCTTCTGGTTGTGCCGGGTGGAGATTATAACAGAACATGGCCAAGATGTTCAAATGTTCATAAATGACCAGCATGGTCAAATAATAATAATCACAGTAGTTGTCGAGGGTGCAACCTCAGGAGTAAATGTCAGTTGGGTTTTCATAGCCGATCATTGCCGTCATGCACTCTGTAAACTGCCATTCTGATGCTGTAATGTACCCTTTAACCTCACATAATGTCATCATACTCATGACATGGTCCTAAAGAAACAAACAAGTAATTCATAGGTTCTAACTGTGTAATTACCATTTTTACCATGCACTTTTTAAGTAAATACTGTACCTGCTAATTTCTCTACCGGCATTGAATTTGATGCCTTTGGATATCAATAAAGTATAAATCTATCTAATCTATATACAATTAAATAAACTGCTACCGTTGTTTGTCTCTGTCCTCAGGGATCTGTTCTGTGCTGTTTGAGACCAGTATGGGCTGTCTGAATGAGGAGGTTCCTGAAGAGACCCAGAAGTTAATTGTTTCAGTAGGAGAGATGTTTGCCTCTCCCCCATCATTGTTCTCTTCCCCAAGTCCACCTGGCCCTACCTCTCCTTCTGGAAACATTTTGTGGCTGTCTGGGATCACCTCTTCAAAGTTGGTGAGTGATCCAGAAGCCTTGGTTTCCAGAATGAATCATGCTATGTTTCACAATTGCGCAGAATGCTTGCATCACATTCTTCATCACGTATAGAAAATAGTTTAAAAAGGTACAGGGTAAAACTTCACAACATAACACATCATCACATAGCCATGAACTTAAGTAACCTCTACTACATCTAAGCAAGTGAGGGGCAGGATGTAGGGAATATTTGGAGGGCACTCACTCACTCTTTTGACATGTGAAACATGCAAATGGTACAATTTGATGGTGTTATGTTACATTATTAACAACAACTTACACATTGCACACTTTCCAATGTTGGCACTAAGACCGCTCTCAACAAGCTGTAAATGTCCATAAGCAAACAAGAAAATGCACATTCAGAGACAGTGTTTCTCGTGGCCAGTGAATATAATACAGGGAAACTAAAATCTGCTTTATGTTATTTTTACCAGCATGTCACCTGTGCAACTATAGGTGACAAAACCCTAGATCACCTTTACCTCCACGCCTAGAAACGTACACAAGACCCTCCCTCGCTCTCCATTTGGCAAATCAGACCATAACTCTATCCTCCTACTTACAAGCAAAAACTCAAATAGGACGGGATTTATCCGGTAACATTGAGGAATTTACCACATCAGTCACCGGCTTCATTAATAAGTTCCTCGACAACATCATCCCCACAGTGACTGTACGTACATACCTCAACCAGAAGCCATGGATTACAGGCAACATCTGCACTAAGCTAAAGACTAGAGCTGCCGCTTTCAAGGAGCGGGACACTAATTCTTTTTTTTTTTTTTTTTTTTTTTTTTTTTTCCCAAGATGGCATAGCAGTTCAGACGTATTTTTGTCCTCGTCCTGTCGTGTATATAAATATATAGATATATTTACAACTTTTTTTTCACATACATTTTTAATTTTCCAAAAACTCATCTTCAAAACACTCTCCTGCAATCCGCTTCACCAATTTATATTTATATAAAAAAGTATTATTTACCTCAGATCTGTAATCCTCCGAGAGGCTAGCCAGAAATTAGCCAGAAGCTAGCCGGGAGCTAGCCAGAAGCTGGTCCAGAAGCTATACTGAAGCTGGTTCAGAAGCTAGTTAGCTTATTTACTGGCTAATCGTTAGTACTCAGCTAACCACGGTTTGTGGTCATCGGCTGTCCTTTGGCTCGAGAATCTATCGGCAGTTTTGTACGGCGCGGTGCGGAACATACCGGATTTCGGCCGCTGGCTCTGGACATCCATACCTGGATCTCACAGCTAGCTAGCTGCTATCCGTATGACTATCGGCTTTCGTCGATTCCGGAGCTAACATCAATTGTTCCGGAGCTAGCCAGCTGAAGAGTTCCATCAATCACTCCTGGGCTGCAGTCACCTATCCGGACCCGTTTTGCTGCCTACGCGGAGCCCCACCGGGCCTTCACAGTTGGACTGCCGACGTTGTCTACCCGAGGGAATTGTCCGGCTGGCTCCTCCGGCGCAACGTTGCCTGGGCGCCCATCTGCGGCCTGCTAGCTGTTGGCTATCTTATTGGCTGCTATCTGAATAGACAATCGGACAATTTTTATTTTATTTTATTTGTATTTATTTATTTATTTTTCTTCTTGGGCCTCTATAACTGTGTCTATTGTTTTTATTTTTGTTGTTGTTGTGTGATTTGGATTAGTCCCCTCTACCACACGGAAACCCACTAATCTACTGACGGAACGCAAGAGTTGGCTAATAACAGACCTCCATTCTATGCTAGCTTGCTCCTATGCTAGCTTGCTACCGATTTAGCTGTCTAAATCGCTGTGACCCCCAACCAACCTCTCCACTCACTGGACCCTTTTGATCATTCGACTGAGCATGCCTCTCCTTAATGTCAATATGTCTTGTCCATTGCTGTTCTGGTTAGTGTTTATTGGCTTATTTCACTGTAGAGCCTCTAGTCCTGCTCATTATACCTTAGCCAACCTATTAGTTCCACCACCCACACATGCAATGACATCTCCTGGTTTCAATGATGTTTCTAGAGACAATATCTCTCTCTTCATCACTCAATACCTAGGTTTACCTCCACTGTATTCACATCCTACTTTACCTTTGTCTGTACATTATACCTTGATGCTATTTTATCGCCCCCAGAAACCTCCTTTTACTCTCTGTTCCAGATGTTCTAAACGACCAATTCTTATTGCTTTTAGTCGCACCCTTATTCTACTCCTACTCTGTTCCTCTGGCGATGTAGAGGTGAATCCAGGCCCTGCAGTGCCTAGCTCCACTCCTATTCCCCAGGCGCTCTCTTTTGACAACTTCTGTAACCGTAATAGCCTTGGTTTCATGCATGGTAACATTAGAAGCCTCCTCCCTAAGTTTGTTCTATTCACTGCTTTAGCACACTCTGCCAACCCGGATGTTCTAGCTGTGTCTGAATCCTGGCTTAGGAAGACCACCAAAGATTCAGACATTTTAATTCCAAACTACAACATTTTCAGACAAGATAGAACTGCCAAAGGGGGCGGTGTTGCAATCTACTGCAAAGATAGCCTGCAGAGTTCTGTCCTACTATCCAGGTCTGTACCCAAACAATTTGAACTTCTACTTTTAAAAATCCACCTCTCTAAAAACAAGTCTCTCACCGTTGCCGCCTGCTATAGACCACCCTCTGCCCCCAGCTGTGCTCTGGACACCATATGTGAACTGATTGCCCCCCCATCTATCTTCAGAGCTTGTGCTGCTAGGCGACCTAAACTGGAACATGCTTAACACCCCAGCCATCCTACAATCTAAACTTGATGCCCTCAACCTCACACAAATTATCAATGAACCTACCAGGTACCTCCCCAAAGCCTTAAACAGGGGCACCCTCATAGATATCATCCTAACCAACTTGCCCTCTAAATACACCTCTGCTGTTTTCAACCAAGATCTCAGCGATCACTGCCTCATTGCCTGCATCCGTAATGGGTCAGCGGTCAAACGACCTCCACTCATCACTGTAAAACGCTCCCTGAAACACTTCAGCGAGCAGGCCTTTCTAATCGACCTGGCCGGGGTATCCTGGAAGGATATTGATCTCATCCCGTCAGTAGAGGATGCCTGGATATTTTTTAAAAATGCCTTCCTAACCATCTTAAATAAACATGCCCCATTCAAGAAATTTAGAACCAGGAACAGATATAGCCCTTGGTTCTCCCCAGACCTGACTGCCCTTAACCAACACAAAAACATCCTATGGCGTTAGCATCGAACAGCCCCCGTGATATGCAGCTGTTCAGGGAAGCTAGAAACCATTATACACAGGCAGTTAGAAAAGCCAAGGCTAGCTTTTTCAAGCAGAAATTTGCTTCCTGCAACACTAACTCAAAAAAGTTCTGGGACAGTGTAAAGTCCATGGAGAATAAGAACACCTCCTCCCAGCTGCCCACTGCACTGAAGATAGGAAACACTGTCACCACTGATAAATCCACCTATAATTGAGAATTTCAATAAGCATTTTTCTACGGCTGGCCATGCTTTCCACCTGGCTACTCCTACCCCGGTCAACAGCACTGCACCCCCCACAACAACTCACCCAAGCCTTCCCCATTTCTCCTTCTCCCAAATCTGCTCAGCTGATGTTCTGAATGAGCTGAAAAATCTGGACCCCTACAAATCAGCCGGGCTAGACAATCTGGACCCTATCTTT
Organism: Oncorhynchus mykiss; assembly: GCF_013265735.2. Classification (NCBI taxonomy): domain Eukaryota; kingdom Metazoa; phylum Chordata; class Actinopteri; order Salmoniformes; family Salmonidae; genus Oncorhynchus; species Oncorhynchus mykiss. Next base: position 57,301,455 of record NC_048567.1, on the reverse strand, counting down.
CTAAAATGATCTGCCAAAATTGTTGCCACCCCTATTACTAGCCTGTTCAACCTCTCTTTCGTGTCGTCTGAGATTCCCAAAGATTGGAAAGCAGCTGCGGTCATCCCCCTCTTCAAAGGGGGTGACACTCTTGACCCAAACTGCTACAGACCTATATCTATCCTACCATGCCTTTCTAAGGTCTTCGAAAGCCAAGTCAACAAACAGATTACCGACCATTTCGAATCTCACCATACCTTCTCTGCTATGCAATCTGGTTTCAGAGCTGGTCATGGGTGCACCTCAGCCACGCTCAAGGTCCTAAATTATATCTTAACCGCCATCGATAAGAAACATTACTGTGCAGCCGTATTCATTGATCTGGCCAAGGCTTTCGACTCTGTCAATCACCACATCCTCATCGGCAGACTCGACAGCCTTGGTTTCTAAAATGATTGCCTCACCTGGTTCACCAACTACTTCTCTGATAGAGTTCAGTGTGTCAAATCGGAGGGTCTGCTGTCCGGACCTCTGGCAGTCTCTATGGGGGTGCCACAGGGTTCAATTCTTGGACCGACTCTCTTCTCTGTATACATCAATGAGGTCGCTCTTGCTGCTGGTGAGTCTCTGATCCACCTCTACGCAGACGACACCATTCTGTATACTTCTGGCCCTTCTTTGGACACTGTGTTAACAACCCTCCAGGCAAGCTTCAATGCCATACAACTCTCCTTCCGTGGCCTCCAATTGCTCTTAAATACAAGTAAAACTAAATGCATGCTCTTCAACCGATCGCTACCTGTACCTACCCGCCTGTCCAACATTACTACTCTGGACGGCTCTGACTTAGAATACGTGGACAACTACAAATACTTAGGTGTCTGGTTAGACTGTAAACTCTCCTTCCAGACCCATATTAAACATCTCCAATCCAAAGTTAAATCTAGAATTGGCTTCCTATTTCGCAACAAAGCATCCTTCACTCATGCTGCCAAACATACCCTTGTAAAACTGACGTTCCTAACAATCCTCGACTTTGGCGATGTCATTTACAAAATAGCCTCCAATACTCTACTCAACAAATTGGATGCAGTCTATCACAGTGCAATCCGTTTTGTCACCAAAGCCCCATATACTACCCACCATTGCGACCTGTACGCTCTCGTTGGCTGGCCCTCGCTTCATACTCGTCGCCAAACCCACTGGCTCCATGTCATCTACAAGACCCTGCTAGGTAAAGTCCCCCCTTATCTCAGCTCGCTGGTCACCATTGCATCTCCCACCTGTAGCACACGCTCCAGCAGGTATATCTCTCTAGTCACCCCCAAAACCAATTCTTTCTTTGGCCGCCTCTCCTTCCAGTTCTCTGCTGCCAATGACTGGAACGAACTACAAAAATCTCTGAAATTGGAAACACTTATCTCCCTCACTAGCTTTAAGCACCAACTGTCAGAGCAGCTCACAGATTACTGCACCTGTACATAGTCCACCTATAATTTAGTCCAAACAACTACCTCTTTCCCTACTGTATTTAATTGATTTATTTATTTTGCTCCTTTGCACCCCATTATTTTTATTTCTACTTTGCACATTCTCCCATTGCAAATCTACCATTCCAGTGTTTTACTTGCTATATTGTATTTACTTTGCCACCATGGCCTTTTTGCCTTTACCTCCCTTATCTCACCTAATTTGCTCACATCGTATATAGACTTGTTTATACTGTATTATTGACTGTATGTTTGTTTTACTCCATGTGTAACTCTGTGTCGTTGTATGTGTCGAACTGCTTTGCTTTATCTTGGCCAGGTCGCAATTGTAAATAAGAACTTGTTCTCAACTTGCCTACCTGGTTAAATAAAGGTGAAATAAAAAACAAAAAAATAATCTGGATGCTTAAAAGGTATCCCACTACCACCTCCAACAAACCATCAAACAGGAAAACCATCAATACAGGACTAAGATCGAATCCTACCATGCCTGTAGCGGGGCTTGCAAACTATCACGGATTACAAAGGGAAACCCAGCCGCAAGCTGCCCAGCAACGCGAGCCTACCAGAAATGCTACATGCCTTCTATGTTCGCTTCATGGCAAGCAACACTGAACCATGCATAAGAGCATGAGCTGTTCCAGATGACTGTGTGATCTCGCTCTCTGTAGTCGATGTGAGTAAGACCTTTAAATAGGTCCCGCGGGTGTGTGCTTAGTCCCCTCCTGTACTCCCTGTTCACCCACGACTGCGTGGCTGCGCACGACTCCAACACCATGATCAAGTTTTCTGATGACACAATGTTGGTAGGACTGATCACTGACGACAATGAGGCAGCCTATACAGAGGAGGTCAGAGACCTGGCAATGTGGTGCCAGGACAACAACCTTTTTCTCAATGTCAGCAAGACGAAGGAGCTTATTGTGGACTACAGGCAATGGAGGGGCGAGCACGCCCCCATCCACATCGACAGGGCTGTAGTGATCCTCAGAAAGTTCTACAGCTGCACCATTGAGAGCATCTTGACTGGCTGCCTCACCGTTTGGTACGGCAACTGCAAGGCACCACAACGTAAGGCGCTACAGAGGGTTTGTGAGTACGGCCCAGTACATGACTGGGGCCAAGCTCATTGCCATCCAGGACCTTTTATACCAAGCGGTGTCAGAGGGAGGCCCAAAAAATGGTCAAAGACTCCAGCCAACCAAGCCATAGACTGTTCTTGATGCTACCGCACAGCAAGCAATACCAGTGCACTGACTTTGGATCCAACATGACCCTGAACAGCATTATACCCCAAAGCCATGACTGCTAAACAAGACTGCTAAATAGCTAATTAAATGGCTACCTGCTGCTGCTACTGTCTATTGGCGATCCTGTTGCCTAGTAAGTTTAACCCTACCTAAATGTACATAACTACCCCTGCACATCGACTCTCTATATAGCCATGTTAATTTTTACTCGTTATTGTTATTCACTGTTTATTTATTCATTGTGTCACTATTTACATTATTTCTAACTATGTGCTGTCGAAAAAGCACCAGTGAGTAAGCATTTCACCGTTAATCTACACCGTGTTTACGAAGCATGAGACATAAGATTTGATTTGATTTCTCATGTAAAAGGAGTGAGTGCCCTCACATACCCTACAATACTGTCTCCTTTAGTTTCAGCAAAGGTTTCAAAAGTTGAATGGCTGTGTTTCAGCTCTAAGCAAATCAAACAAGTGCACTACTCCTGGCTAGAGACTTGCCCCACTCAGCAAAGTTCACACTGACAATCCTTGGCTTGTTGGGTTGAGCTCAGGGTAAATAATAGGCTAAGTCATATTACATTGTAGTATATCGCCATCTAACAAACACCCACAAACCAAAAGTGAAACCCAGGCTACCTAAGTATGATTCTCAATCAGGGACAACAATTGACAGCTGCCTCTGATTGAGAACCATCCTAGGCCGAACTCAAAAACCAACATAGAAAAACAAACATAGACTGCCCACCCCAACTCACGCCCTGACCATACTAAAACAAAGACAAAAACAAAGGGACTAAGGTCAGAACGTGACACACATTAGCTAACTTCGTCATGTACAGTTACAACAGCAGCATAACAGTATCGGTACAATATTATTAGCTTACAACCTATTCCTATTTTAATTGTTTTTGTATGCTCCAGACGTCCAACACCGTCTCGTGGTCTCTGTACCACATGGCCTTGGAGCAAGAGATCCAGGAGAAGCTGTACCAGGAAGTGATCAGTGTCTGCCCGGGGGACAAGGTGCCAACTAGTGATGACATCGCCAGAATTCCCTGGCTTAAGACTGTTGTCAGGGAGACACTACGGTACGTTGTTAGTCATCTGTCATCCCCACTCAGGTCATTTTCAGTAGATTCACTAATTAATAAAATGAATAATGGGTTATTAAAGTTATTATATTCATAATGAGGTCCTCATAATGAGTTGTTAAATTCATTATACGCCAATGTGCTTATGTGTAGTTTTTTAAAATGATTTATTTCTTGTTAATTAGTCAAATGGAGCAAATCCCTTTCTCTCCCGAAGATGGACCACATAGCGCTATTTTTTAGCATGAACTCTGCAGGCGAAACAAACTCCACTACACTCTCTACTCCTAGTGACTTTCTTGTATTCTCCCTCCTCAGGATGTACCCAGTAGTACCCGGAAATGCCCGCATCAATGTGGAAAATGAGATAGTCGTGGGGGACCACATCTTCCCCAAAAATGTGAGTTTTACTTTTGTCATCTTGTACTGTTGGAAATGGTTGCTATTGGTGAACTGAATTACTTTTCTTTTCATCCTGTATGGAGAGGAGATCCGATCACACTTGTATATTCAGTTTTATCCAGAGTTATACATGCACTTTCACCATTCAATATTTTATTTAGTTCAAAACCAGGGTAGAGTTTTGGTATGTCGATATCACTCACACCAAACAATTATACAGTATACCACTAATCAGAGTTAGAGAGCGACTATCTTTTGTCACTTCTAGGTTAGACTACTGAAATGCTCTACTTTCCGGCTACCCAGGTAAAGCACTAAATAAACTTCAGTTAGTACTAAATACGGCTGCTAGAATCCTGACTAGAACCCAAAAATGTGATCATATTACTCCAGTGCTAGCCTCCCTACACTGGCTTCCTGTCAAGGCAAGGGCTGATTTCAATGTGTTACTGCTAACCTACAAAGCATTACATGGGCTTGCTCCTACCCATCTCTCTGATTTGGTCCTGCCGTACATACCTACACGTACGCTACGGTCACAAGACGTCGGCCTCCGAATTGTCCCTAGAATTTCTAAGCAAACAGCTGGAGGCAGGGCTTTCTCCTATAGAGCTCTATTTTTATGGAATGGTCTGCCTACCCATGTGAGAGACGCAAACTCGGTCTCAACCTTTAAGTCTTTACTGAAGACTCATCTCTTCAGTGGGTTTTATGATTGAGTGTAGTCTGGCCCAGGAGTGTGAAGGTGAACGGAATGGCTCTGGAGCAACAAACCTGCCTGGCCGGTTCCCCTCTTTCCACTGAGATTCTCTGCCTCTAACCCTATTACAGGGGCTGAGTCACTGGCTTACTAGGGCTCTTTCATACCGTCCCTAGGAGGGGTGCGTCACTTGAGTGGGTTGAGTCACTGATGTGATCTTCCTGTCTGGGTTGGCGCCCCCCCCTTGGGTTGTGCCGTGGCGGAGATCTTTGTGGGCTATACTCGGCCTTGTCTCAGGATGGTAAGTTGGTGGTTGAAGATATCCCTCTAGTGGTGTGGGGGCTGTGCTTTGGCAAAGTGGGTGGGGTTATATCCTTTGTGTTTGGCCCTGTCCGGGGGTGTCATCGGATGGGGCCACAGTGTCTGCTGACCCCTCATGTCTCAGCCTCCAGTATTTATGCTGCAGTAGTTTATGTGTCGGGGGGCTAGGGTCAGTTTGTTATATCTGGAGTACTTCTCCTGTCCTATCCGGTGTCCTGTGTGAATTTAAGTATGCTCTCTCTAATTCTCTCTTTTCTTTCTCTCTCTCGTAGGACCTGAGCCCTAGGACCATGCCTCAGGACTACCTGGCATGATGACTCCTTGCTGTCCCCGGTCCACCTGGCCGTGCTGCTGCTCCAGTTTCAACTGTTCTGCCTGTGATTATTATTATTCTACCATGCTGGTCATTTATGAACATTTGAACATCTTGGCCATGTTCTGTTATAATCTCCACCCAGCACAGCCAGAAGAGGACTGGTCACCCCACATAGCCTGGTTCCTCTCTAGGTTTCTTCCTAGGTTTTGGCCTTTCTAGGGAGTTTTTCCTAGCCACCGTGCTTCTACACTTGAATTGCTTGCTGTTTGGGGTTTTAGGCTGGGTTTCTGTACAGTACTTTGAGATATCAGCTGATGTACGAAGGGCTATATAAATACATTTGATTTGATTACTTGAATTAATATTTTTATGGACCAGTATACACCCACACCATTCTGTTGTTGGGGTACACCCACACCATTCTGTTGTTGGGGTACACCCACACCATTCTGTTGTTGGGGTACACCCACACCATTCCAACACAGAAAAGCTGCTTTTTTATCATACTTAATTTTAAAAAATTGGAAGGAAAACGATTTCACTCATATTGTAATTAATTATAGGTCTTATTTCATAGAAATCTGGAAATACTGGACAGTTACTTTAAATGTAGATACAGTACGTCATGTCATGTACATGCATCTTGTAAATGCAATACCTCCAATGTTAAATTATTTTGTGATTTCCTTACAGAACATGAGTTGAAAATTCATGAAAATGGAAAGACAAGCAAATCACCGGTAATTTTTGATATTTCTCTACTTTCATGTTTCATTGCACTATATCCATAGGCCTGTCTTTGTTTTCTGGGTTTCTTAGTTGAGCAACATTTCAACAATAATTTCTTCTTCTTCAGACCTTAGTAGTACTTGTCATTTCTTTGTACCATGAATGGATAATGTCATAATTGTATTGTTTAACTGATTGTAGTTAGAATGGATATTGGATACTCCGGTGAACTGTGCATACAGTCTTTATGTACCCTCTCTATTTGTTCTCTCCCTCTCTCTCTTTCTCTCTCCCTTCTCCCCTCTCTCTGTCTCTCTCTCTCCTTTCTGCTCAGAAACTATGTGGGACCAACTACCCTGTCAGCATCTCCTTTTATAGTGTCAATGATTTCTGTGAACACTTCTCCTACTATGGAATGAAAGGTATAGTAACCTATAATTAAGAATGTTTCTCCTAACTAAGAACCTAACTAAGAATATAATAAAGGATGGTTCTAATAAGTAAGAACCTAACTAAGAACATTACTAAGAATGGTTCTCCTACAATGGCTTGAAAAATAGTTAACCTAAGACACAAACAAGCGACATGAGTGTAACGGATGTGAACGGCTAGCTTAGTTAGCGGTGGTGCGCGCTAAATAGCGTTTCAATCGGTGATGTCACCTGCTCTGAGACCTTGAAGTAGTAGTTCCCCTTGCTCTGCAAGGCCCGCGGCTTTTGTGGAGCGATGGGTAACGATGCTTCGTGGGTGACTGTTGTTGATGTGTGCAGAGGGTCCCTGGTTCGCGCCCGGGTATGGGCGAGGGGACGGCATAAAGTTATACTGTTACATTGATGCTGTTGACCCGGATCACTGGTTGCTGCAGAAAAAATGAGGAGGTCAAAAGGGGGGTGAGTGTAACGGATGTGAAACGGCTAGCTTAGTTAGCGGTGGTGCGCGCTAAATAGCGTTTCAATCGGTGACGTCACTTGCTCTGAGACCTTGAAGTAGTAGTTCCCCTTGCTCTGCAAGGCCCGCGGCTTTTGTGGAGCGATGGGTAACGATGCTTTGTGGGTGACTGTTGTTGATGTGTGCAGAGGGTCCCTGGTTCGTGCCCGGGTATGGGCGAGGGGACGGTATAAAGTTATGTTACATGAGCAGGCAAGTCCACATGTGACAAAGTGAAAATGTGGTGTTTCCATCAACCTCACGGCACTTTAGAGATCAAAGACAGCAGCAGTTCTGAAGTAGTAGGTGAAACCATTCACTTCAGGAAAAGGGGTGATATAAATAAATTATGTGTTGCTGAATTCATAAGAATATTTGCTGCCAATTGTAGTAAAGTTGACAATACGAGAGGTCTTTGGACTTTTTTTGTATTATTTTCTATGAAAGAACAACTAGTGGGTTTTGAGTGATTCTCCCCTATTTAGGATGTTGGTCTGCCTGCTCTTCAGTGGGCTATCAACCAGATCACTTTTTCTACATATTCCCCAAGGTGTCTACAGCATTGTGACATAGTTTTACGCCTTTATGTTGAAGAATACCCGTAAGCGGCTACATTGTGTAAGTGGTCACCTGATGGTTCTGAGTGATTCTCGTGTTAAATACAGAGGTAGCCATTTTTCCTTTTGCTCCTACTGAAAAACCAATTGTCCCGGTGGATATATTATCGAATAGATATTTGAAAAACACCTTGAGGATTGATTATAAACAACGTTTGCCATGTTTCTGTCGATATTATGGAGCTAATTTGGAATATTTTTCGGGGTTTTCGTGACCGCAATTTCCTGTTGATTTCTCAGCCAAACGTGAAGAACAAACGGAGCTATTTCGCCTACAAAAATTATCTTTTTGGAATAAAGGAACATTTTCTATCTAACTGGGAGTCTTGAGTGAAAACATCCGAAGCTCAAAGGTAAACGATTTAATTTGATTGCTTTTCTGATTTTCGTGACCAAGTTACCTGCTGCTAGCTGGACATAATACTATGCTAGGCTATCGATAAACGTACACAAATGCTTGTCTTGCTTTGGCTGTAAAGCATATTTAGAAAATCTGAGATGACAGGGTGATTAACAAAAGGCTAAGCTGTGTTTCAATATATTTAACTTGTAATTTTCATGAATATGAATATTTTCTAGTAATATTTATGTCCGTTGCGTTATGCTAATTAGTGTCAGTCGATGATTACGCTCCCGGGATGGGTAGTAACATGTTGTCAAGCTGGTATAAATTATTCGGGAGACAGTCACAGAAATGCGTAATAGTAAAAAAAAAAAAAGACACAAATTACGGTGTACTGTGTAAAGACACGGGGGGGACGAAGACCAAGCAACTATGTAACAAAAACAAAGTTGAAACCCAAACAAAAGAACGAGTACCTCGAATAAAGAACGAGTACCTCGAATAAATACACGTGCACAATGATTAACGCACGGGACGTGACCAGTCACCAACCATCACCACAAACGGAAAGCAAATGTTTTCCAAATGGTAAATCTTTATAAAATCCTTTAACAGAAAGACCCAAATCATCTGCCCAAAACACACAGCACAGGTATCACATACCAACGGACATAGTAACAATAATCGACAGCACCATGGTGAACAAAGGGCACACGTATACAAGTATTGTCACGTTCACTGTCCTCAAACTCCCTGTCATAGATGAGCCAAGACACAGCATGCATGTAATTCCACATTTATTTTAATCATAGTGAAACCTTCACAAAAGCCCAGGTAAACATGACGTACAGAAAATAAAAAATTACCCACAACCTAGGTGGGGGGAAAAAGGCTGCCTAAGTATGATTCCTAATCAGAGACAACGATAGACAGCTACCTCTGATTGGGAACCACACTCAGCCAAAAACAAAGAAATAGAAAACATAGACTGCCCACCCTAATCACACCCTGACCTAACCAAATAGAGAAATAAAACGTCTCTCTAAGGTCAGGGCGTGACAAGTACTAATCAGTGGGAATAGGGGACAGGTGTGCGTAATGAAAGTTCCAGAGGGACCCTTGACACATGTATTGACTCAAGGGTGTGAATACTTATGTAAATAAGATATTGCTGTATTTCATTTTTGTAAAATGTGCAAAACTGTATAACCACTTTTTTTTTCAATTTATAGGGTATTGTGAGTAGATAGCTGAGTGTTTTTTAAAACCCTAATTGGACATTTTGGGCACATTCTTACAACAATAGCCTGTTCATGGTAGATATTTCAACCTATTGTATCTCTGTGTTTACTGGTCTATATTTCCAAGATGCATTAAGATACCCTAACGCTGTTTGTTTGTGTATTGACTACTTGTATTACAAATGTTAGAAATATCAGAGCTTCTGATATTGGATTATATGAGTTTATGTGTCTCTTTGTTTCTCACGGTTGGAGGGTGTGAGATGTCACAGTATCTATCAATTTAACCACTTTTGCAGTTAAATATTTTTTTACAATCATCGATTTCATAAAAATGGGAGACATTAGAGATGTGAAAAAAACATGATTGTGCTTTGTTCTACCTCTGCTTTGATGATTTATAGAGCTCTAGACACTGACTGTAACCTTGGACTGTAGGGAAAGGTTTCCTCTGGCAGTAAAGATGAGTTCACATGGATAGCCGACAATAAACGGTATCAAAGTTCACTAGCGTTCTGAAAAACTAGGACAATAGTGGCAGTTGGATGGCTGGCTGCGCTCTCAGTATATATAAAAACAAGTGGCCATTATAATAGGCATATCATAGGCAGGAGAGAGCTCAGTCGTACGGATAAGAATAACAGGCTACACTTTCCAGCAGTCGGAAGGACAATTTATGCGTCAACATGTTTAGCAGATCTTTATTACAGATCGGACTGCGTGTTTGTACACAGGAGAATAGGAACGGGATTAAAAGAGTGACACCGACGTTAACCTACATTAGTGACAGGCGGCGCGATGCCTCTACCACTATCGTGGGGGACAACAATAAACAGAAAACTATGGATGATTTGGATGGGCCTAGTTTTCTGAGATCTTTATATTGGCTTTTCGGGAAAGGGTATTTTCAAACAACACATCAAATGCAAGTAAGTGCTGTACAGTGGCATTACAGTGCATTGCGAAACCTAGCTGCTAGTGTTATACCACACTGGTTGCGTATTATTATGTCTAATCTCCTAGTCCATGTGCCAGGGGTTCGGTCAGGTTGATTTGGGGTGGTGTGACGATGTTTTATAATGATTTTTCTTGAAGCTCTTTGTCCATAGAGTTAGAAAATGTGTGATAGCAGTGTAGCAATGGCAGCTTTGTTTGATTGCTTTCATCCCTCCATCCATCCATCCCTCCCTCCATCACATAACATTTTCCAATAGGTATTTTATCCATTGGCAAACATTGTCAGTATACAACAAGTTATTTGTCATGTATACAGTTTAATCATATATCATTGGAAAGCTTAGATCCACAGCTATCCATTAGGCATATTTTCGCAATGTTCAGGTCAATAGACTTTGACCTTTGACCTCTAGGGTACATATCAGATGTGCCTGTATAAATTGCTTTAAAAAAGAAACCCTGACACATTTTACACTTTGTTTGACAAGTGGTTCTGAACGGTCACGAAAATTACCTTTCAAATTATATATAATTAAAACAACTTTCAAAGCACCACCTACAACTATTGTTTAAAAATAGCCCATGTTGTGCAGTAATTTGACCGTAGAATATTGGAAGTTTAGCCATAGAATTAGAGCTACGTTCATGGATTGTAACTTTAGTGATAGAAGCACCAAATTGCACTCGCACAGCTAGAATAGTGTTTTAAAAAGATTTGTAGATACAGGGCCACCACAGGATTCATGCATTAATCCACGAGAAGCCTTTTTCTAATATGGCCGCCAAACAATTTAATGGAGTCTTATTGGATAAATTTCCCATGACCATACCTGTATGAAATATAATTGTATAATGCCCAATAAAATCATAAATGTTCACCGTGATATAGAATACCCAGCCAAATAACCCGGATGTGTCAGATATACTGTATAAAGATGTTAAATTATTCACCAAATTGTTCTGAGAATATGCCCAAAATGTTATCCAAATCACTGATTTCTGAAGATCCTTAATTGCAATATTTCATGAGATTTCACATGTATATATCAATTTGACATGCTTGAAGATTAAGATTATTAAGGATTAAAGGATAGCATTTGATTAAGGATTAAATTAAGGACATCTACACACAATACCCCATAAGGGAGATTTTTTTTTTTAAATGACATATTTGCAAATTTAATGGAAATTAAATACATATCTAATTTACATAAGTATTCACACCCCTGGGTCAAAACATGTTTGAATCATCTTTGGCAGCGATTACAGCTGTGAGTTTTCTGGGTAAATCTCTAAGAGCTTTGCACACCTGGATTGTACAATATTTACACAAGAAAAAAATAATTATTCAAGCTCTTTTAAATTGGTTGTTGATCATTGCTAGACAGCCATTTTCAAGTCTTGCCATTTTCAACTGTAACTATGCCACTTTCAATGTTGTCTTGGTAAGCAACTCCAGTGTATATTTGGCCTTGTGTTTTAGGTTATTGTCCTGCTGAAAGGTGAATTTGTCTCCCAGTGTCTATTGGAAAGCAGACTGAACCAAGTTTTCCTTTAGGATTTTGCCTGTGCTTCGCTCTATTCCATTTATTTTTATCCTAAAAAACGTAATAGTCCTTGCCGATGACATTCTGGACATTAAGCAAATTACTTTGCTACATTCTTTGCAGTTTTACTTTTGTGCCTTTGTTGCAAACACAATGTATGTTTTGGAATACTTTTATTCTGTACAGGCTAGCATTATGGTTAGTATTGTGGAGCAACTATAATGTTGTTGATCCATCCTCAGTTTTCTCCTATCACAGCCATTAAACTCTGTAATTGTTTTAAAGTCACCATTGGCCTCATTGTGAAATTCCTAAGCGGTTTCCTTCCTCTCCGGCGACTGAGTTAGGAAGGACGCCATTATCTTTCTAGTGACTGGGTGTATTGATGCACCATCCAACGTGTAATTAATAACTTCACCATACTCAAAGGGATATTCAATGTCTGCTTTTTAAAATTTAAGTTAGTCATAAGGTAGTCATTCAAAAAATCATGTTAAACACAGTCAATGCAACTTATTATGTGACTTGTTAAGCACATTTTTACTCCTGAACTAATTTAGCCTTGCCATAACAAGGATTGAATACTTATTGACTCGAGACATTTCAGCTTTTCATTTTTAATTATTTTGTAAAAAATTCTGAAAACATAATTCCACTTTGACATTATTGGTTATAGTGTGTAGGCCAGTGACACAACATCTCAATTTAATCATTTTTACATTCAGGCTGTAACACAACAAAATGTGGAAAAAGTCAAGAGGTGTGAATACTTTCTGAAGGCACTGTATCAGATTATTCCTGCCACACTGTAGAAAGCCATGCATGGGATTCCTGAAGTATGTATGTACAGTGCCTTGCAAAAGTATTCGGCCCCCTTGAACTTTGCGACCTTTTGCCACATTTCAGGCTTCAAACATAAAGATATAAAACTGTATTTTTTTGTGAAGAATCAACAACAAGTGGGACACAATCATGAAGTGGAACGACATTTATTGGATATTTCAAACTTTTTTAACAAATCAAAAACTGAAAATTGGGCGTGCAAAATTATTCAGCCCCTTTACTTTCAGTGCAGCAAACTCTCCAGAAGTTCAGTGAGGATCTCTGAATGATCCAATGTTGACCTAAATGACTAATGATGATAAATACAATCCACCTGTGTGTAATCAAGTCTCCGTATAAATGCACCTGCACTGTGATAGTCTCAGAGGTCCGTTAAAAGCGCAGAGAGCATCATGAAGAACAAGGAACACACCAGGCAGGTCCGAGATACTGTTGTGAAGAAGTTTAATGCCGGATTTGGATACAAAAAGATTTCCCAAGCTTTAAACATCCCAAGGAGCACTGTGCAAGCAATAATATTGAAATGGAAGGAGTATCAGACCACTGCAAATCTACCAAGACCTGGCCTTCCCGCTAAACTTTCAGCTCATACAAGGAGAAGACTGATCAGAGATGCAGCCAAGAGGCCCATGATCACTCTGGATGAACTGCAGAGATCTACAGCTGAGGTGGGAGATTCTGTCCATAGGACAACAATCAGTCGTATATTGCACAAATCTGGCCTTTATGGAAGAGTGGCAAGAAGAAAGCCATTTCTTAAAGATATCCATTAAAAGTGTCGTTTAAAGTTTGCCACAAGCCACCTGGGAGACACACCAAACATGTGGAAGAAGGTGCTCTGGTCAGATGAAACCAAAATTGAACTTTTTGGCAAAAATGCAAAACGTTATGTTTGGCGTAAAAGCAACACAGCTGAACACACCATCCCCACTGTCAAACATGGTGGTGGCAGCATCATGGTTTGGGCCTGCTTTTCTTCAGCAGGGACAGGGAAGATGGTTAAAATTGATGGGAAGATGGATGGAGCCAAATACAGGACCATTCTGGAAGAAAACCTGATGGAGTCTGCAAAAGACCTGAGACTGGGACGGAGATTTGTCTTCCAACAAGACAATGATCCAAAACATAAAGCAAAATCTACAATGGAATGGTTCAAAAATAAACATATCCAGGTGTTAGAATGGCCAAGTCAAAGTCCAGACCTGAATCCAATCGAGAATCTGTGGAAAGAACTGAAAACTGCTCTTCACAAATGCTCTCCATCCAACCTCACTGAGCTCGAGCTGTTTTGCAAGGAGGAATGGGAAAAAATTTCAGTCTCTCGATATGCAAAACTGATAGAGACATACCCCAAGCGACATACAGCTGTAATCGCAGCAAAAGGTGGCACTACAAAGTATTAACTTAAGGGGGCTGAATAATTTTGCACGCCCAATTTTTCAGTTTTTGATTTGTTAAAAAAGTTTGAAATATCCAATAAATGTCGTTCCACTTCATGATTGTGTCCCACTTGTTGTTGATTCTTCACAAAAAAATACAGTTTTATATCTTTATGTTTGAAGCCTGAAATGTGGCAAAAGGTCGCAAAGTTCAAGGGGGCCGAATACTTTCGCAAGGCACTGTATGTAATGTAATGTAATGAAATGTATGTATGTTTTGACCAGTCTGAACAATCTGAACTGTGTTTTTTGCTAGGTAAACATCATTAAAAAGTTAGCACAATGTGACCAAGGCCTCTATTGGACAAAACAATGTGCAGTTATACTTTTTTCAACCTATCATCTTCACATCTTGGACAATTATGTCTTGCTGTACTTTCCAGAAGTGCCATGCATGCACTCATTTATCAAAACCATTCCATAAAATTGTTGTGCATTTACTGTAGGCCTCACACTGCAATTGTGCTCTTCTCCCCTCTCCCCCAGATTGAACACAGCAAGATCTATGGCCCTCTGTGGAAGTCAAAGTACGGGCCCTTGGTGATAGTGAATGTGGCCAGTGCTGAGCTGATTGAGCAGGTGTTGAGACAGGAGGGCCGCCATCCCACCCGCATGGACATGCCCCACTGGAGGAGTTACCGCGAGCTGAGGAACCACGCCTATGGGCCCCTCACAGAGTGAGTAGACAGTGGAAACACAGTCCCAGACCCTTTCATTGTAGTCTGATCCCAGATCTATTTGTGCGGCCGTGCCAACTCCTATGGTATGACGAGGGCCATACACTCTTAGAGAAAAAGGTGTTATCTAGAACCAAAAAGTTATTTGGTTGTCCCAATAGGAGAATCCTTTGAAGAACCCTTTTAGGTTCCATGTAGAATGCTTTTGGTTTCAGGTAGAAACCTTTTTGGTTCCAGGTAGAACCTCTGTGGAAAGGGTTCTCCCATGGGGACTGCAGAATAACCATTTTGGAATTCTTTGTTTTAAGAGTGTCGGAGCTGGCTATACAGTACAATCTAGGATCAGGCTACTGTCATTGTACAGACAGGATATTTTGTATTTTATTACGATCCCATAAAGCTTCAGCTACTCTTCCTGGGGTCCGAACAAAACATAAAAAATTACATAATACATAACATTAATAGACAAGGACAGAACTACATATTTTTTTATACATGCTTTCCTACATTTACAGTGAAGTCGGAAGTTTACATACTCTTAGGTTGGAGTCATTAGAACTCGTTTTTCAACCACTCCACAAATTTCTTGTTAACAAACTATAGTTTTGGCAAGTCGGTTAGGACATCTACTTTGTGCATGACACAAGTAATTTTTCCAACAATTGTTTACAGACAGATTATTTAATTTATAATTCACTGTATCACAATTCCAGTGGGTCAGAAGTTTACATACACTAAGTTGTCTGTGCCTTTAAACAACTTGGAAAATTCCAGAAAATGATGTCATGGCTTTAGAAGCTTCTGATAGGCTAATTTACATTATTTGAGCCAATTGGAGGTGTAACTATGGATGTATTTCAAGGCCTACCTTCAAACTCAGTGCCTCTTTGCATGACATCATGGGAAAATCAAAAGAAATCTGGTTCATCCTTGGGAGCAATTTCCAAATGCCTGAAGGTACCACGTTCATCTGTACAAACAATAGTACACGAGTATAAACACCATGTGACCACGCAGCCGTCATACCGCTCAGGAAGGAGACGCGTTCTGTCTCCTAGAGATTAACGTACTTTGGTGCGAAAAGTGCAAATCAATCCCAGAACAACAGCAAAGGACCTTGTGAAGATACTGGGGGAAACAGGTACAAAAGTATCCATATCCACAGTAAAACGAGTCCTATATCGACATAACCTGAAAGGTCGCTCTGCAAGGATGAAGCCACTGCTCCAAAACCACCATTATAAAGCCAGACTACGGTTTGCAACTACTAATGCACTTCACGAAATAGATGGCATCATGAGGCAGGAAAATTATGTGGCTCTATTGAAGCAACATCTCAAGACATCAGTCAGGAAGTTAAAGCTTGGTTGCAAATGGATCTTCCAAATGTACATTGACCCCAATCATACTTCCAAAGTTGTGGCAAAATGGCTTAAGGACAACAAAGTCAAGGTAATGGAGTGGCCATCACAAAGCTCAATCCCATAGAAAATTTGTGGGCAGAACTGAAAAAGCGTGTGCGAGTAAGGAGGCCAACAAACCTGACTCAGTTACACCAGCTCTGTCAGGAGGAATGGGCCAAAATTCACCCAATTTATTGTGGGAAGCTTGTGGAAGGCTACCCGAAATGTTTGACTCAAGTTAAACAATTTGAAGGCAATGCTACCAAATACTAATTGAGTGTATGTAAACTTCTGACCCACTGGGAAAAGCTGAAATAAATAATTCTCTCCACTATTATTCTGACATTTCACATTCTTAAAATAAAGTGGTGATCCTAACTTAATTTTTTTCTAGGATTAAATGTCAGAAATTGTGTAACAGAGTTTAAATGTATTTGGCAAGGTGTATGTAAACTTCCCACTTCAACTGTATGTAAATGTATTTTGCAGTTTTTTATTTTCAATACATTTGCTAACGTTTCTAAAATCTTGTTTTCATTTTGTCATTGAGGTATTATGTGTAGATTGAGGGAAAAAAACAATTTAAAGCATTATAGAAAAAGGCTGTATCGTAACAAAATGTGGATAAAGTCAAGGGGTCTGAATACTTTCCAAATGCACTGTAGATAACAACTCAAGGACAGAACTAGTTACCTAGATTTAAAATAAGAATAAACACTTCATACCCTTAAGCCTAACATTCAATACATCAACAATACTTTGATCTACTGAGGCAGGCCCTGAAATCCTAATGTCACTGCACCAATGTTCTTTAAACAACCTGAGAGATTCTCAAGACATCAGCTAGTCAGTGAGCTGAGTAGACTATCATGTCATACGGAGCATGACTGAAATCCTTACTCTACTGAGGCTTTGTTTACAATTACTTTCTCTGAGCAGGCTCGAATATCCTAATGCCAAGGGCACACCTTATCTTGAACTTCAGCCCAAATACCAGATATTCTCAAGAGGGAGATGCTACAAGCTATTTAGGTCAGAGGCGTTGTGCTGTTTTACTTGTTTTTTTAAAGCAAAAGTTTCTGCTTTGGCTGCTTGCTTGAGTCATTTGAGTTTGCAAGGAGTTTAATGCTATCATGCTATCACATACATTACTGTGTGTTGCCTTGAATTTGTTTTGGTTATAGGGACTGGGAAGAGTCTTCTGGTTGCAAGTCTTGTGGAGTATGAATGTCACTCCACTGGTATGTAGTTATTCCTGTGTTGCTTGTCCCAACACCACAGTGAAATATCAGTGTAGTAGTAGGAACATGTGCAAGAATTTGACAAGCACAAACACTTGAACCATGGGCTGCATATACAGAGCCTAGATGAGCCAGACTGTACATGAAACACAAAACCTAGGACATAAAACCTCAGCATGATCCATCATGTCGTGCTTGAACCAGTGTTGTACTAGCAAAGGATTGTGGTGCATCTGGGGGATATGTTAAAGAGATTTTCTGGTGCTTTTGAATACTTTTTAGCCAGTAGTTCTGAAAGCAGCGCTCACAAGCCAAAAGTGGTCCCCGAAAAATAGCCTACTACATCACATATGTGCAGATATGCGCACCATGTCATTGTTCTCTCTCCCGCTCTGCTGTGTGTGCATCTTGCTAGTTGTCACCCGAATGGCTACGGCTCATTGGCTAGAACTCAAATTGCTATGGGCTGGCCCACGTGGGACCACATTTTAGGAGAATGGCGCAGCACTGTTGTCAGAAAAACTGTTGCTTTCAAACTAGGTATTTTGTGGCTAAATGAGGTAAAAAATAGTTATTCTGGTCATAGATTATGCATGTACGAACCCATTGACACATGCAGCACAAATCGATTGTGTCACTTTTTACACACAACAATACAGTGGGGCAAAAAAGTATTTAGTCAACCACCAATTGTGCAAGTTCTCCCACTTAAAAAGATGAGAGAGGCCTGTAATTTTCATAATAGGTACACTTCAACTACTTTTGCATATTCTCTCTGAAACAGTTCTTCTTTGTTTCAAATTACTATTCAGTGCATCTCTTCTCCATGATTCTGTTTATGTCTATACTACAGGATGGGTGCTCAGTGGCAGCGGATCAGGAGTATCCTGAACCCGCGGATGCTGAAGCCTAAGCATGTCTCAGCCTACACCAACGCCATCAATGACGTGGTCACAGACTTCATAGAAAAGGTGGCATGGCTCAGGGAGACCAAGGGAGAAGGGGTCATGGTGAACGATCTGGCTGGAGAACTCTACAAGTTCGCCTTTGAAGGTTATTAACAGAGGAAATGACAGTCTGTAATAATGTTCTAGTCCCCATCATATTCAAATCTGGACCTCTAAGCCAGTTCCGCTGCTTTTAAAAATGATTCTGTTCTTATCAGGGACCTGGGACACCAAGTGGATGCAATTATTTATACGGTTGAACAGAAAACCAGAAGTAGTCCAGACCTCGTAGGGTAAGATTTGAATACCCCTGGTCTAGTCATTAGAAAGGAAAATCTTAGAACAATTGAGGAACTGATATCAGCTTCATGAAGTTTAAAAAGCTGTCCTCATCATGATCTTATAATTATGTCATTTTGACGTTACGTTATTTTGACGTTCTGGCACAGGTACAAGTGTTTCTGTGTCTTTGGTATCTGTTTTCTGTGAATTGGGAGAAACGTGTGAATGTGAAAGGACAAGGTGCATTGTGAGGGTTGTGGACGGCTATATCTGTTAGAAAGTGATGACCTTGAAGTAATTGCACAGTGATCTTTAGCCTTGGAAGTTGAGTAGATACTGAGTAGCTGATTGTTTGACTACCTTGTTGGGTAGGCAGTTCTTAATATAATTTTGAAGGACAGCGTATTCAGTTGGTCAAGGGCAGTAGTGATGAAAAATGTCTATCTGGATGTTCTAGATCACGAGTCAAACTCATTCCATGGAGGGCAGAGTGTCTGTGGGTTTCTTCTCCTCCCTTGTACTTAATTAATTAATTAAGGTAATTAATTATTGAAGAAATCCCCTCACATGGTTGTCTAGGAATTAATTGAAAGGAAAACCCAAAAACCCTCAGACACTTGGCCCTCCATGGAATGAGTTTGACACCCCTGTTCTCGATCCGTACTATGGCCTTTGCTCGCATATCGCGATTGTATGATGTGACATCATCACCATCATACACTGTGTAAACTACCATCCTGATGCTGTAATGTACCCTTTAACCTCACATAATGTCATCATAGTCATGACATTGTCCTAAAGAAACAAACAAGTAATTCATAGGTTCTAATTGTGTAATTACCCTTTTACCATGCACTTTTAAGTAAATACCTGTTAATTTCTCTACCGGCATTGAATTTGATGCCTTAGATTTATACTTTATTGATATCCAATCTAATCTATATCCAATTAAATAAACTGCTACCATTGTTTGTCTCTGTCCTCAGGGATCTGTTCTGTGCTGTTTGAGACCCGTATGGGCTGTCTGAATGAGGAGGTTCCTGAAGAGACCCAGAAGTTCATTTTTTCAGTAGGAGAGATGTTTCGCCTCTCCCCCATCATCGTTCTCTTCCCCAAGTCCACCTGGCCCTACCTCCCCGTCTGGAAACATTTTGTGGCTGTCTGGGATCACCTCTTCAAAGTTGGTGAGTGATCCAGAAGCCTTGGTTTCCAGAATGAATCATGCCATGTTTCACAATTGCACAGAAATTAGTTTTGCATCACATGCTACATCACGTATAGAAAATAGTTAAAAAAGTTACACAGTAAAACTTCACAACATAACACATCATCACGTAGCCATGAACCTAAGTAACCTCTACTACATGCAAGCAAGTGAGGGGCGGGATGTAGGGTATATTTGGAGGGCACTCACTCGTTTCGCATGTGAAACATGGGAAACTAAAATCTGCTTTATGTCATTTTTACCAGCATGTCACCTGTGCAACTACTCAAACAGGACCTACTAGTGACACGCTCAATACGGAATAAGAGGTTCAATGAAGCGGATGCTAAGCTACAGGACTGTTTTGCTAGCCCAAACTGGAACATTTTCCGGGATTTATCCAATAACATTGAGGAGTTTATCACATCAGTCACCGGCTTCATTAATAAGTTCATCGACAACATCATCCCCACAGTGATCGTGCGAGCATACCTCAACCAGAAGCCATGGATTACAGGCAATATCCGCACTAAGCTAAAGACTAGAGCAGCCGCTTTCAAGGAGTGGGACACTAATTCGGACGCTTATAAGAAATCCCGCTAACACCTCCGACAAGTCATCAAACAGGAAAACCATCAATACAGGACTAAGATCGAATCCTACCATGCCTGTAGCAGGGCTTGCAAACTATCACGGATTACAAAGGGAAACCCAGCCGCGAGCTGCCCAGCGACGCGAGCCTACCAGATATGCTACATGCCTTCTATGTTCGCTTCAAGGCAAGCAACACTGAACCATGCAGAAGAGCATGAGCTGTTCCAGATGACTGTGTGATCTCGCTCTCTGTAGCTGATGTGAGTAAGACCTTTAAATAGGCCCCTCAGGGGTGGGTGCGTAGTCCCATCCTGTACTCCCTGTTCACCCACGACTGCGTGGCTGCGCACGACTCCAACACCATTATCAAGTTTTCTGATGACACAATGGTGGTAGGACTGATCACCGACAACGATGAGGCAGCCTATAGGGAGGAGGTCAGAGGTCAGCGATGGAGGGGTGAGCACACCCCCATCCACATCGACAGGGCTGTAGTGATCCTCAGAAAGTTATACAGCTGCACCATTGAGAGCATCTTGACTGGCTGCCTCACCGTTTGGTACGGCAACTGCAAGGCACCACAACGTAAGGCGCTACAGAGGGTGTTGACATCACTGGGGCCAAGCTCATTGCCATCCAGAACCTTTATACCAGGCGGTGTCAGAGGGAGGCACAAAAAAATGGTCAAAGACTCCAGCCAACCAAGCCATAGACTGTTCTTGATGCTACCGCACAGCAAGCAATACCAGTGCACTGACTTTGGATCCAACATGACCCTGAACAGCATTATACCCCAAAGCCATAAGACTGCTAAACAAGACTGCTAAATGGCTAATTAAATGGCTACCCGCTGCTACTGTCTATTGGCTATCCTGTTGCCTAGTAAGTTTAACCCTACCTAAATGTACATAGCTACCCCTGCACATTGACTCGGTACTGGTACTCGCTGTATATAGCCATGTTAATTTTTACTCGTTATTCACAGTGTATTTATCTCTAACTATGTGCTGTTGAAAAAGGACCAGTGAGTAAGCATTTCACCGTTAATCTACACCGTGTTTACGAAGCATGAGACATAAGATTTGATTGGATTTCTCATGTAAAAGGAGTGAGTGCCCTCACATACCCTACAATACTGTCTCCTTTAGTTTCAGCAGAGGTTTCAAAAGTTCAATGGCTGTGTTTCAGCTCTAAGCAAATCAAAGCAAAGTTCACACTGATAATCTTTGGCTTGTTGACTTGAGCTCAGGGTGCACCCCCATAACCAATTCTTTCTTTGGCCGCCTCTCCTTCCAGTCCTTCCAGTTCTCTGCTGCCAATGACTGGAACGAACTACAAACATCTCTGAAACTGGAAACACTTATCTCCCTCACTAGCTTTAAGCACCAACTGTCAGAGCAGCTCACAGATTACTGCACCTGTACATAGCCCACCTATAATTTAGCCCAAACCTCTTTCCCTACTGTATTTATTTATTTGATTTATTTATTAATTTTGCTCCTTTGCACCCCATTATTTTTATTTCTACTTTGCACATTCTTCCATTGCAAATCTACCATTCCAGTGTTTTACTTGCTATATTGTATTTACTTTGCCACCATGGCCTTTTTTTTTTTCTGTACCTCCCTTATCTCACCTCATTTGCTCACATCGTATATAGACTTGTTTATACTTTATTATTGACTGTATGTTTGTTTTACTCCATGTGTAACTCTGTGTCGTTGTATGTGTCGAACTGCTTTGCTTTATCTTGGCCAGGTTGCAATTGTAAATGAGAACTTGTTCTCAACTTGCCTACCTGGTTAAATAAAGGTGAAATAAAAATAAAATAAATAATAGGCTGTCATATTACATTGTAGTATATCGCCATCTAGTGGCAGATATCCTACATGAGCAAAAATAACATCCCATCATGACTCAGGTCCATATCAAGTGTCTTTTCTCGATTATTCGCTTCCTCTCCTTGCCTCCTCCTCAGAACATCAGAGGGAAGTGAGGGCCGAGAAGAACATCCAATGCCCTCCTCGCTCTTGTTGCAATTGTAAAGGATGTCACACTGCTTGCTTAGCCAGTCCTACTTTCTCATGATTCAGCTCATACTGAGGCTTGAACACAGGACCTCTCACTTGCAATCACCTGTAACTGCCCTCCTGAAGCATCTTCCCCAGTTGCGCCACCGAAAAGCAAGCTATTCTGCAGAGCAAGTGGGACACTTTAGGCTGAGGAGTGAGTTTCACAGATCCCTATCTGCTACACAAGGATTGAGAAAAGACTTGAGATTCACCCTAAGTATTTATATTGTCTTTGTGCTGGTTGCTATATCCTCTGACTTCAGCTCTCTCCCCATGCAGCGGAGGAGCAGGTGCGTCAGAAGATGGAGGAGATCCAGGAGAGGATCTCCCTGGGCCAGCCAGTGCAGGGAGAGTACCTCACACACCTCCTTGTCAGCGAACAGATGTCTGTCACTGAGATACTGGGCTCCATCACTGAGCTACTGCTGGCTGGGGTCGACACAGTGAGGAGGGATGTGTGTGTGTGTGTGTGTCTTAAAATACCAGTGAGGAGCTGTTTCACAGTGGGGTGAAAACAGGTGGGGAAAGGGGTGATGGCCTGGGGGGTGGGCATGTTTTTTTTCTTAATTTCAACCACTTTAGATTGTGATTTGTTGAATGAACGTTTGCAACATACCACATTTGCTAACTTCGTCATGTACAGTTACAACAGCAGCATAACAGTATCCATACAATATTATTAGCTTACAACCTATTCCTATTGTAATTGTTTTTGTATGCTCCAGACGTCCAACACCGTCTCGTGGTCTCTGTACCACATGGCCCTGGAGCCAGAGATCCAGGAGAAGCTGTACCAGGAAGTGATCAGTGTCTGCCCGGGGGACAAGGTGCCAACTAGTGATGACATCGCCAGAATGCCCTGGCTTAAGACTGTTGTCAGGGAGACACTACGGTACGTTATTAGTCATCTGTCATCCCCACTCAGGTCATTTTCAGTAGATTCACTAATTAATAAAATGAATAATGGGTTATTAAAGTTATTATATTCATAATGAGGTCCTCATAATGAGTTGTTAAATTCATTATATGCCAATGTGCTTATGTGTAGTTTTTTTAAATGATTTATTTCTTGTTAATTAGTCAAATGGAGCAAATCCCTTTCTCTCCCGAAGATGGACCACATAGCGCTATTTTTTAGCATGAACTCTGCAGGCGAAACAAACTCCACTACACTCTCTACTCCTAGTGACTTTCTTGTATTCTCCCTCCTCAGGATGTACCCAGTAGTACCCGGGAATGCCCGCATCAATGTGGAAAATGAAATAGTCGTGGGGGACCACCTCTTCCCCAAAAATGTGAGTTTTACTTTTGTCATCTTGTACTGTTGGAAATGGTTGCTATTGGTGAACTTAATTACTTTTCTTTTCATCCTGTATGGAGAGGAGATCCGATCACACTTGTATATTCAGTTTTATCCAGAGTTATACATGCACTTTCACCATTCAATATTTTATTTAGTTCAAAACCAGGGTAGAGTTTTGGTTTGTCAATATCGCTCACACCAAACAATTATACAGTATACCACTAATCAGAGTTAGAGAGCGACTATGTTTGACTGTTCTCCTCTCTTCTGTCCTCTCCCTCCATCACTTCTCTCTCCTCCTTTCTTTCCATCTCTCTGTTCCAGACCCTGTTCCACCTGTGTCACTATGCCGTGTCCTATGACCAGACAGTGTTCCCGGAGCCCCATGCCTTCCTGCCACAGCGCTGGCTCCGTGGCGGCCGGGGGGAAGACAAGAAGAACCAGCACCCCTTCGGCTCCGTGCCCTTCGGTTTCGGGGTCCGGGCCTGCCTGGGCCGGAGGGTGGCCGAGCTGGAGATGTACCTCATCCTTTCAAGGGTAAGAATTCCAGGCCTGTTCTGTAGTAGCTACCCTTCATCAAACAGCATTATTCTGTTATGTAGGACTGTTATAGTAGCTTGGGATGCTGACCACTTGTTAAAAAGCTAGATTTTCTGCATCTGATAATGGTCAAGGGTCAATACAGCATCCTCTGGCTATAATACATTTCCTACATCAATTTTCATATTGGTGACGCTAGAGGTTTGAGAGGTTAATGCTACAGTAAGTTTAACCTACTTTTTAGCCCCAAAACCAGGACATTGAGTAAGTTAGTTAGTGTTGCTCTAGTCTGTAGTAACAGTCTTGTAGAATCTGGTTCAAATTGTTGTGGTGTTCCTCTGTTAGCTTCTGCATTGGAAGGAAAACATGGCACTTCTGGCACCGACAGAGATGGCCGCCTCGCTTCGCGTTCCTAGGAAACTATGCAGTATCTTGTATTTTTATGTGTTATTTCTTACATTATTACCCCAGGTAATCTTAGGTTTTATTACAAACAGTCGGGAGGAACTATTGGATATAAGAGCAACGTCAGTTCACCTACATTATGACCAGGAGTACGACTTTCCTGAAGCGGATCCTCTGTTTGGCCTACCACCCAGGACAATGGATCGGATCCCAGCCGGCGACCCAAAACAACGGCAGCGTAGAAGAGCTGTCTTCTGGTCAGGCTCCGTAGACGGGCACACCGCTCCCGAGCATATGTCCAGTCTCTTGACAACAAGGTAGATGAAATCCGAGCAAGGGTAGCATTCCAGAGAGATATCCGAGACTGTAACGTTCTTAGTTTCACGGAAACATGGCTCACTCGAGACACGCTATCTGAGTCGGTACAGCCACCTGGTTTCTTCCCGCATCGCGCTGACATAAACAAGCATCTCTCTGGTAAGAAGAAGGGCAGGGGTGTATGCCTTATGATTAACGAGAAGTGGTGTGATCATAATAACATACAGGAACTCAAGTCCTTTTGTTCACCTGGCTTAGAATTCCTCACTATCAAATGCCGACCGCATAATCTACCAAGCGAATTCTCTTCAATCATAATCACAGTCGTGTCTATTCCCGCCCAAGCAGACACATCGACGGCCCTGAAAGAACTTCATCGGACTCCATGTAAACTGGAAACCACATATCCTGAGGCTGCATTTATTGTAGCTGGGGATTTTAACAAGGCTAATCTGAATACAAAGCTCCCCAAATTCTATCAGCATATCGATTGTGCTACCAGGGCTGGCAAAACCCTAGACCACTGTTATTCTAACTTCCGCGACGCATATAAGGCCCTCCCCCACCCACCCTTCGGAAAAGCTGACCACGACTCCATTTTGTTGCTCCCAGCCTATTGACAGAAACTAAAACAGGAAGCACCCGCGCTCAGGTCTGTTCAACGCTGGTCCGACCAATCGGATTCCACGCTTCAAAATTGCTTCGATCACGTGGACTGGGATATATTCCGCATTGCGGCGAACAACAACATTGACGAATACGCTGATTCGGTGTGCGAGTTTACTAACAAGTGCATCGGTGATGTTGTACCCACAGTGTCTATTAAAACATGGATTGATGGCAGCATTCGCACAAAACTGAATGTGCGAACCACTGCTTTTAATTAGGGCAAGGTGACCGGAAACATGACCGAATACAAACAGTGTAGCTATTCCCTCCGCAAGGCAATCAAACAAGCTAAGCGTCAGTACAGAGACAAAGTGGAGTCGCAATTCAATGGCTCAGACATGAGAGGTATGTGGCAGGGTCTACAGTCAATCACGGACTACAAAAGAAAAACCAGCCCCATCGCGGATCACCATGCCTTGCTCCCAGACAGACTAAACACCTTTTTTGCTCGCTTTGAGGACAATACAGTGCCACTGACACGGCCCGCTACCAAAGCCTGCGGGCTCTCCTTCACCGCAGCCAACGTGAGTAAAACATTTAAACGTGTTAACCCTCGCAAGGCTGCAGGCCCAGATGGCAGCTGGCTGGTGTGTTTACAGACATATTCAATCAATCCTTATACCAGTCTGCTGTCCCCACATGCTTCAAGAGGGCCACCATTGTTCCTGTTCCCAAGAAAGCTAAGGTAACAGAGCTAAATGACTCACTTCCGTCATCATGAAGTGCTTTGAGAGACAAGTCAAGGACCATATCACCTCCACCCTACCTGACACCCTAGACCCACTCCAATTTGCTTACCACCCCAATAGGTCCACAGATGACGCAATTGCCATCACACTGCCCTAACCCATCTGGACAAGAGGAATACCTATGTAAGAATGCTGTTCATCGATTACAGCTCAGCATTTAACACCAGAGTACCCTCCAAACTCGTCATTAAGCTCGAGACCCTGGGTCTCAACCCCGCCCTGTGCAACTGGGTCCTCGACTTCCTGACTGGCCGCCCCCAGGTGGTGAGGGTAGGTAACATCTCCACCCCGCTGATCCTCAACACTGGGTCCCCGCAAGGGTGCGTTCACAGCCCTCTCCTGTACTCCCTGTTCACCCACGACTGCGTGGCCATGTACGCCTCCAGCTCAATCATCAAGTTTGCAGACGACACTACAGTGGTAGGCTTGATTACCAACAACGACGAGACGGCCTACAGGGAGGAGGTGAGGGCCCTCGGAGTGTGGTGTCAGGAAAATAACCTCACACTCAATGTCAACAAAACAAAGGAGATGATCGTGGACTTCAGGAAACAGCAGAGAGAGCAGCCCCCTATCTACATTGACAGGACAGTAGTGGAGAGGGTGGAAAGTTTTAAGTTCCTCGGCATACACATCACGGACAAACTGAAATGGTTCACCCACACAGACAGCGTGGTGAAGAAGGCGCAGCAGCGCCTCTTCAACCTCAGGAGGCTGAGGTTCACCAAAAACACTCACAAACTTTTACAGATGCACAATCGAGAGCATCCTGTCGGGCTGTATCACCGCCTGGTACGGCAGCTGCTCCGCCCATAACCGGAAGGCTCTGCACAACGCATCACCGGTTGCAAACTACCAGCCCTCCAGGACACCTACACCACCCGATGTCTCAGGAAGGCCAAAAAGATCATCAAGGACAACAACCACCCGAGCCACTGCCTGTTCACCCCGCTATCATCCAGATGGCGAGGTCAGTACAGGTGCATCAAAGCGGGGACCGAGAGACTGAAAAACAGCTTCTATCTCAAGGCCATCAGACTGTTAAACAGCCACCACTAACATTGAGTGGCTGCCGCCAACATACTGACTCAACTCTAGCCTCTTTAAGAATGGAAAAATGAATGTAATCAATTTATCACTAGCCACTTTATATAATGCTTACATACCCTACATTACTCATTTCATATTTATATACTGTACCGCTATACCATCTACTGCATCTTGCCATCTTGATGTAATTAAATGTATCACTAGCCACTTTAAACAATGCCGCTTTATATAATGTTATCATACCCTACATTACTCATCTCATATGTATATACTGTACTCTATACCATCTACTGCATCTTGCCTATGCCGCTTGGCCGTCACTCATTTATATATTTTTATGTACATATTCATATTCATTCCTTTACACTTGTAAAGGTAGTTTTTGTGAAATTGTTAGGTTATATTACTTGTTAGATATTACTGCATGGTCGGAACTAGAAGCACAAGCATTTCGCTACACTCACATTAACATCTGCTAACCATGTGTATGTGACAAATAAATTTGATTTGATTTTGGCAGACCAGACCTTCACCTTTGGTCTGATTCAGCCCATCTGGATACATGGTGATACCATGAATCTGTCTGTCGGCAAGGAATATGTAATCATTAACTTAACTTGGATTGTTAGAAGGAAGGAGTTGTACTTTCAAACCTCCAGTCTTTAAGATCCTGTATAGTGTTCTCATATGTTTTATTGATTCAGAGACACAGCTGAATAATAGGATAAAACAATGACTTTCACATCTATTTACTGTACATGTTTCAATTAGGAGAGTTTATATTTCTTGGTTATTGTGCAATTCAAGAGTTTTTGTTCCTTTTATCTATTATGTACAGTATGTATCTTTCCATTGAACACATGGATAGCTAATATTCTCTCAGACTAGGACAATAACATACTAATGTCAACATGTTTTCCTCTCTCTGTCCTCCCAGTTGATAAAACACTATGAGATACGTGCAGATCCTGCTGGAGCCACAGTTAAGCCAATCACAAGAACCCTTCTTGTCCCTGCTACCCCAATCAACCTGCAGTTTATTAATAGGACAGTCCAGTAGCAAGAGGAACCAATGGCAGCAGAAGGAATTTCCCTATGAACCACATTAGTATCAAAGGTGGTATATTATATTGACAAGATAAACAAGTGACCGCTGTGACAATGGAAATATATATCCTGAAAGATAGAGGAAGCCAGATCAGGTGAGGCCATTCTAGCCAATGAAAGGGCAGATGTGTGTGAACAACAGGCCAAAGATATAGATAGAGGACTCATCTTTGTATCTGTGCTATTATATATTTATTTTTGTTATTTGATTATTTAAAAAAAACATTTTTACCCCTTTTTCTCCCCAATTTCGTGGTATCCAATTGGTAGTTACAGTCTTGTCTCATTGCTGCAACACCCGTACGGACTCGGGAGAGGCGAAGGTCGAGAGCCGTGCGTCCTCCGAAACACAACCCAACCAATGTCGCACTGCTTGTTGACACAATGCCCACTTAATCTGGAAGCCAGGCGACCGTGTCAGTGTGCACTGTGTCAGTGTGCACTGCGCCCGGCCCGCAACAGGAGTTGCTGGTGCGCGATGGGACAAGGACATCCCTGCCGGCAAAAACCCTCCCCTTACCCGGACGACGTTTGGCCAATTGTGCTCCACCCCATGCGTCTCCCGGTCGCGGCTGGTTGCAACGGACCATGGACTCCCAACTCATAGGAATTCCCACCCAGTTGACTACTTTAAAATGGTGGAAGCCCTCAAAGGCAATGTCCATGCTAAAGCGTATAATATTTGCCAAAGCGTATATCCATGATGAGTCCTCTATCTATCTATTTATCTCTATGACACAGGCACAACTCAAAGTAGCCCGAAATGCCACGTGCATCCACTTATATCAGTGCATTCGTAACAACCTAAGCATCAAGATACGTATATTTAATCAAATAAGCATCAATTAGCAATTCATTTTTTTGATGACCAAATTAGACACTGATTGGCCTCCATACAAACATTCCTTACTTTGTATGCTTATTTTCATGGACAGATTTTGGGCAGCGTATAACTCCGCTTCATCTCTGTTAGTATACACACCGTGTAAGTCTTCCTGTCACCAAGCACTTGTTAATGGACAAGTCACTAAGTGTACTACTTTACCTCACTTAACTTTCCCATGCCTTAATAAGTGACCCACAAATGTGTAACGTCAGGACCACAACACAGCGAGACCACAGTAAGACCCTGTTGTTGACAGTGTGTTGTCATTAAATTAACATGTATTTCTGTAGATAGGTTTAGTTTAATTTAACAACTGTCTTGCTCCATGTGAGGCTGTGTTATTTGTTGCTAATTAACACAGTTTAATTTGTATGTTTTTTTAAAGTTCTATGATTTTAAAATGTATTTTATGATATATGACAATGCACATATTATAGATGTATAATTACCTACAAAGTTATGCTGTTGATTCAGTATTGAAGATGTTCTAAATGAATGTAACACAATAAAATAGCCTTTTAGCCACTTTTGTGATGTATTTTTCACAGAGATTCCTTTTGAGGACATTCTCTAGTATTACAATGATTGATAAGACAGTTTGGACTTTGCCGGATGAAAGCTGGCTTATGTCCCAAATGGCACCTTATCCCCTAGTGCACTGATATTGACCGGGGCCCATAGTGGATAGGGTGCCATTTGGGACGCACACCTTTAGCCTCAACACTACTAGAGATGCTACTGTGGAATAACAGCTTGTACTGCTGGGAAACTTTAATTATGAGGTTCCACAATTCCACAGCACTATTTGTTTTACTACTTTACTCACATCTGTAACAGTGTGACAGTACACTGTTGTTACACTGGCTTAAAGCTACTGTAATATAACGTGCCACAGAAAAGAGTTGTGACTAGAGAGAGTACAGCCATGACCGGAAGTGACTTTTCATAGCAGGTTAGGAGAGCATTTTAGCTAACCCTAACCCTTTTCCTAACCTTAACCTAAGTCTCCTAACCTGCCACTTTAATTATCCTAACCTGCTACAAAAAAAGTAACTTCCGGTCGCAGCTGTACTCCCTTTAGTCAGAACCACAGAAAAAGTTAGATTTTCTCCACCAAGCATGGTGACTTCAAGCCGTGGATAATAAGACTAGATAAGTCTTATGCATACTGAACAGTATTTTATCACAAAATATATTCAGTATAAGTCCTGTCATTCATGTTTCCCTAGTATTCAATTCAAAAAACGTTTATGTCCTGAGAGGGAACTTCATGAGCGGTGACAGGGTGATACATACAATACACTTAACAACATAGCAAAATAGAACACAGAAACATTAACAGTATAACAGATTAGATTAGAAGCAATCTATGCAATCACAGGCTATACAGTGGGGCAAAACATTTATTTAGTCAGCCACCAATTGTGCAAGTTCTCCCACTTAAAAAGATGAAAGAGGCCTGTAATTTTCATCATAGGTACACTTCAACAATGACAGACAAAATTAGAAAAAAAATCATCCAGAAAATCACATTGTAGGATTTTTAATGAATTTATTTGCAAATTATGGTGGAAAATAAGTATTTGGTCACCTACAAACAAGCAAGATTTCTGGCTCTCACAGACCTGTAACTTCTTCTTTAAGAGGCTCCTCTGTCCTCCACTCGTTACCTGTATTAATGGCACCTGTTTGAACTTGTTATCAGTATAAAAGACACCTGTCCACAACCTCAAACAGTCACACTCCAAACTCCACTATGGCCAAGACCAAAGAGCTGTCAAAGGACACCAGAAACAAAATTGTAGACCTGCACCAGGCTGGGAAGACTGAATCTGCAATAGGTAGGAAGCTTGGTTTGAAGAAATCAACTGTGGGAACAATTATTAGGAAATGGAAGATATACAAGACCACTGATAATCTCCCTCGATCTGGGGCTCCACGCAAGATCTCACCCCGTGGGGTCAAAATGATCACAAAAATAATTTTCACAAATCCCAGAACCATACGGGGGACCTAGTGAATGACCTGCAGAGTGCTGGGACCAAAGTAACAAAGCCTACCATCAGTAACACACTACGCCGCCAGGGACTCAAATCCTGCAGTGCCAGACGTGTCCCCCTGCTTAAGCCAGTACATGTCCAGGCCCGTCTGAAGTTTTCTAGAGAGCATTTGGATGATCCAGAAGAAGATTGGGAGAATGTCATATGCTCAGATGAAACCAAAATAGAGCTTTTTGGTAAAAACTCAACTCGTTGTGTTTGGAGGACAAAGAATGCTGAGTTGCATCCAAAGAACACCATACCTACTGTGAAGCATGGGGGTAGAAACATCATGCTTGAGTGAAAACCTCCTTCCATCAGCAAGGGCATTGAAGATGAAATGTGGCTGGGTCTTTCAGCATGACAATGATCCCAAACACACCGCCCGGGCAACGGAGGAGTGGCTTCGTAAGAAGCATTTTAAGGTCCTGGAGTGGCCTAGCCAGTCTCCAGATCTCAACCCCATAGAAAATCTTTGGAGGGAGTTGAAAGTCTGTGTTGCCCGGCAACAGCCCCAAAACATCACTGCTCTAGAGGAGATCTGCATGGAGGAATGGGCCAAAATACCAGAAACAGTGTGTGAAAACCTTGTGAAGACTTACAGAAAACGTTTGACCTCTGTCATTGCCAACAAAGGGTATATAACAATGTATTGAGATAAACTTTTGTTATTGACCAAATGCTTATTTTCCACCATAATTTGCAAATAAATTCATAAAAAATCCTACAATGTGATTTTCTGGATTTTCTTTCTCATTTTGTCTGTCATAGTTGAAGTGTACCTATGGTGAAAATTACAGGCCTCTCTCATCTTTTTAATTGGGAGAACTTGCACAATTGGTGGCTGACTAAATACTTTTTTTGCCCCACTGTATATACACATATAAAAAAATATATATTAAAACGAGAAGCTGCTCTCTTAGAATTGTATGACAGATCTACAGTATATCTGTGTCCGGAGGGTAGGGGACTGTACTGGTAATGGAGTATGTGCATAATATTCAAGGCTATTTGTTCCCCGTTATTCCTTGTTTTTTTTTATAGATGTCACTAAGGGGTTTCTGGCTTTCTCCAATGACCTTCCCACTGTTTTTTATTACAGTGGGCTCTGTGACGACCCTCCCACTCTGTCTGACGAATTCTTTCTCTTTGGATGTCGGTGGGCGGAGCCGGGAGGGTCGTCAGTGAAATGGGACACACTTGGGCTCAGGTGTGTCCCAGGATAAATGCACCTCTTCCCCATTCATTGAGGAGACTCTCTGCATGCAGACACAGATTTTGGTTGTGTATTTTTTGTGGCTGATTTTGGTTGTTTGCGTTGGCACCTTTCAACATCCCTCATAATCACATTTATGCACGCAACCACTCACTTACACTACTGATTACTGATTACACACACCATTGTTAATTATATTTAGTTAACTTTAGTTAAATAAATATATTTTGTTATTCCCTATCTCCATGTTGTCTCGTTTGTTTCGTGCTTTGAGACGGTTTGTGAAAGCTTTAACTAGTGTTCCATAGAGCACCAAACCACCACACAATATTAAAATCTAGGATGGAATCTATAAAGCATTTATGAAATGCTTGGAGGATGGCTGGGTGTTCATTAAACTGCCTACATATCTGTAAAAAGAACAGCCATTGTTGACATTTAGAGTGAATCTGTTCAGTGTTCCTTTTGAAGGAGAGCTTGTTGTGAATGTTGGTTCCTAGGTATTTATAGTCCTCCACTCACTCAATGATCTGGCTGTTAATCTCCCCTTCAAACAGCATAGCTTCAAGTGCATCCTCATCCCTAGATAACCAAGCCAAATGGTGCAGTTTCTGTCCTCATTCGAATATCATAAAGGAATAAAAGAAAGGTGTTGGCATGAAATTGCAATATAAAACAGGGGACCTTTACACTTTATGGCATTATTTGGAGTTAATTGTGACTTAAAATGCACTTGACAAATCAGTGTTGTGGATTTAGAGGTCATTTGAAGTCACTGGATGATAAGGGTAATATCACTATCAGATCTATTTGCTTATTTTAGTTACCATAGATGCAGCGATTCAGTTGGCACAACATGTTTACGAAATAACCAATGTTTGAAACTGTTAACCCTTTTGGAAGTGGTTCCATATTGAACTTGCAGGCTCGATTTTCTTTTCACATCAGAGTTCTCTTTTTTTTTTCTCTCTCTCTCTCTCTCTCTCTAAATTCAGCGTGCAGTTAGCATGCTGATTACAGGAATATCCACCAGAGCTGCCAGAGAATTTAATGTTCATTACTCTACCATAAGCCCCCTCCGACGTAATTTAAAAAAATGTGGCAGTACGTCCAACCAGCCTTATACAACTTCAGACCATGTTTATGACATCATGTGGACAAGCGGTGTGCTGATGTCAACGTTGTGAACAGAGTGCCCCCAGTTGTGGCGGTGGGGTTATCGTGTGGGCAGGCATAAGCTACAGACAACGAGCACAATTGTGTTTTATCGATGGAAATTTGAATGCACAGAGATACCGTGACAAGATCCTGAGGCCCATTGTTGTGCCATTCATCTGCCGCCATCACCTCATGTTTCAGCATGATAATGCATGGGCCCATGTCGCAAGTATCTGTACTCAATTCCTGGAAGCTGAAAATGTTCTTCCATGCCCTGCATACTCACCAGACATGTCAACCATTGAGCATGTTTGGGATGCTCTGGATTGACGTGTACGACAGCGTGTTCCAGTTCCCGCCAATATCCAGAAACTTCGCACAGCCATTGAAGATTAGTGGGTCAACATTCCACAGGCCACAATCAACAGCCTGATCAACTCAATGTGAAGGATGTGTCGTGCTGCATGAGGCAAATGGTGGTCACACCAGATACAGACTGGTTTTCTGATCCACGCCCCTCATTTTTTAAAAGTATCTTTGACCAACAGATGCATATCTGTATTGCCAGTCATGTGAAATCCATAGATTAGGGCCTAATGAATTCATTTAAATTGACGGATTTCCCCATATGAACTGTAACTCAGTGAAATCGTATAAATTGTTGCATGTTGTGTTTATATTTTTCTTCAGAATATATTGCCTAAATAACACCAAAAACCAACAAAGCAATTAAACAAAGACAAAAACAATCAGACAGCAAACAATACACATTTAAAATGTGACATAGTTTTGTTTTTTTTCACCTTTATTTAACCAGGCAGGCCAATTGAGAACAAGTTCTCATTTACAACTGTGACCTGGCCAAGATTTAGCAAAGCAGTGTGACACACACAACAACACAGAGTTACACATGGAATAAACAAACGTACAGTCAATAACACAATAGAAAAAAATCTATATACAGATGAGGCAAGATTAGGGAAGAATGGCAATAAATAGGCTGTAGCGGCTATTAGTAAGCTATTGCGACAATGTGCAACTTGTAGAATGAATGATTGATTGAAGGGAACTAAATAGGCAGATACATGTTGGTTATAGTTTAGTTTAGTTTATTTTTTTATTTTTACAGGGACAGTGCACATTAATCAACGTTTCAGTAAAAGTGCCCGTTTTAGCCAGCCGGCTAATTTTCAACCGCAGTCCCTGGGCAGGTTATTAAAAACAATTAAAATATAGACAATAGCAGCATAGGACAAGCAAGACATAGCATACAGACAGAGCAACATAGGACAAGCAAGACGTAGCATACAGACAGAGCAACATAAAACAAAAAGCAGCAAGACAAAATTCATAAAAGCAACAAAGTGTTTCCACACCTCACAAGCTACAGACAACAGACAACATGGAAAGCGGCAACACACAGCTAGGGACCATGTTCACAAATCTGATTGACCTTTAGCCATGTCTTCAAGCATTTTGTGAAAGTGTGATATGTGGTGCAGTTATGTGTGTCTGATGGCAGTGTATTCCAGACATGGGAAGCTCTCACAGAGAATGCAGATTTACTAAAGGTGCTTTTCCTTAGGGGAACTATACAGTCACCTTTCATGGCAGACCTTGTGGATCTGCTGCCATATGTCTGGGTTTTCTGTTTAACAAAAATATTGAGTGGAGGGGGAGCCAGGCCATTAAGGATCTTGAATACAAGACATGCGTCGATGTATTGCACAAGATTTTCCCAACTCAAGAGCTCATGCTTTCTAAGAATGTGACAATGATGATGGCTATTGGGCTTCCTATCAAGCACTTTGAGAGCCTGTTTGTAGACAGACTGAATAGGTTTTAATGTTGTACAGCAAGCTTGGGCCCAACTAGTCAAGCAGTATGTTAAGTGGGGGAGTATCATAGATTTGAAGTACAGTTTTGCTACCTCTGTAGTCAAACAATTTCGTATAAATCGGAAATTAGCTAGGTTGAATTTGGTTATATGAATTACCTTTTTCACATGCTTTTTAAAAGAGAGGTTGGAATCAAGTATGATGCCAAGGTACTTAAAATCGGATACCACCTGGAGCTTCTCCCCTGACACATAGACATCTGGCTCAGTAGCATCTGTTGCCCTCTTTGTGAAGAACATGCAAACAGTTTTTTTCACATTGAGATGCAAACACGAGTCACTGAGCCACTTTGTAACCTGGACCATTACAGTAGTGAGTTCTTGTGCAGCTTGTTGTTTGCTCTTTGCATGCACATATATCACTGTATCATCTGCATACATTTGAACTTCAGACCCAGTACAGACAGAAGGCAGATCATTAATGTACAGGCTGAACAGGAGGGGCCCCAATATTGACCCTTGGGGCACGCCCACATCATAGCTACGAGTGGGCGACAGCTCATTGCTCACTCTGACACACTGAGTTCTGCCTTCAAGGTATGATTTCATCCATCTCAAGGCATCAGGGGAAAAGTTGAACTTGGACAATTTTGTGATGAGAATCTCATGGTTAACAGTATCAAAAGCCTTCCTTAGGTCCAGAAACATAGCCCCAACAGCACCCCCTTTGTCCATCTTGGACTTCACATTTTCCAGAAGAAAGCAGTTGGCAGTTTCTGTGGAGTGTTTCGCTCTGAAGCCAAACTGCATGGAGTGTAATGTGAAGGGGCTGTTGTTGAGGTGGGCAATCAGTTGTTCTGCTACACACTTTTCAACAACCTTTGACACCACAGGTAGTATACTAATGGGCCTGTAGTTACTCACGTCAGCAGGGTCACCTGATTTAAAGATGGCCATTATTATGGCCGACTTCCATACCCTTGGAAACACACCGAGACCAATAGATGTGTTGGTGACCTTAGTAATGGGGCCAATGAGTGACTCTTTGTAGTTTTTAAGAAAGGTAGAGTCCATCCCAAACACATCTTTGGCTTTAGAGTTCTTTAGTGAGCTAATCACCTTGTTCACCTTTGACTCAGAAACCTCCCTTATGATGAAGACAGGTTGAGTGTCATTCACTAGCACTGAGCCCAAGAAACAAGTGGAGGGGTTCTGTGTCAGTGCCCTGACAGAGTCAATAAAGTAGGAATTGAAGGCTATTGCTATTTCGACTGCATCCTGTGTTAGATTGTTATTCACCATGATTTCTAGTCTTTTTGCAGTGTTACTATGGTCTTTCCCTGTTAACTTTTTTAGATTCTCCCATATCAATTTAGAATTTCCCTTTGCTTCACCAATTATGTTAATAAAAAAGTTTGCCTTGGCCTGTCTGATTTCTTTCATCACCTTATTTCTCAACATGGTAAACTTACGTCTGTCATGCTCTAATTTAGATTTTAGGGCTATTTTTAGAGCATAATCAATAATCAATTTCCAGATTTCTCCATTTAGCCAAGGAAGAGTGCTCTTTTGGCCAGGTTTGGATTTGATTTTCTTTAGGAAGCCATTTATTGTAGTCTGGATTGTGGATAGAAAAACCTGACTATCAGCTTCCACGTCTGTATAGGACAAGAGATCATTCCAGTTTATTCCCTTAATTGCTTTTTCAAAATAGTTTAATTCACTCTTAGGTATTCTGAGTTGATCCGGCTTTCTAACAGTAGAGAGGTTAAACCTGCTCTTAGACAGCTTTCTGGCTATAAGTGTCAGATTATGATCAGACAGCCCAGTAACCATATTGAATGATTTAGTCACTCTCTCTGGTTTATTACTGAACACCAAATCAATCTGTGTTTTAGAGCAACAAGTCACCCTGGTTGGCCCTTTAACTAGCTGTGTAAGGTCAAAGGTATTAGTGATCCGTTTGAGGGTTTTCCTACAACACTTGTCTTCATAATTAATGTTAAAATCTCCCATTAAGATGACCTCTTTCCCAAAATCACATTCCCTAAGCATGGTATTAAACTGATCAAAAAACACCATTTTGGTGGAAGGTGGCCTATACATTCCAATGAGGGTAAAAGACATTTGGGGAGACAGTGTAACGTTCAGGCCGATACATTCTAGTTCATTATCACATGACCACTCAATTTGTTTACATCGGATATGTTATTTAATGTATATCATCACACCCCCTCCTCTTCCTTCAATCCTGTCTCTCCTGAAAACATTGTAGCCAGGCACAATCAAAGCAGCATATGGAGAGTGTTTATGGAGCCATGTCTCTGAGAGGCAGAGAAAGTCAAGGTTGGAGTCTGTGAGTAGATGTTGAATTTGATCACTTTTTGGAATGACACTACGAATGTTCAAGTGCCCCCCTAGTAGTCCCTTGGGCTTAGCTCGTGGGTCCCAGATGACTCGAGAGTGATTGACACATTGAAAAAAGTTACATTTTCTGTGTTTTCTGACGGCTGGGTTTAGGCCGGTTTGTTTCGTTTTGATTAGGGGCAGTTCGGTAGCGCAATTAACAATCCCTCCCGCCTGCACTGGATGCGGGGAACTAATTAAAATAGCTTGCGTACCAGAAACAGAGTCAGGGATCGCATATAGCGACTCTGGTATGTTTGAAGAGTCAAAATCTATCCTGGAGCCGGGTGAGTCGAGAGAAACCATAGGACCATAGCACTCACCCACCTCCACAGCGGCGACGACCAGTGGACGAGGCCATCCACCGCTCTCCACTCCGGTGCGTATCACTGGCTCGGTGATATTGGGCCCAGGATTGAGTTGTACATCCCCGGAGAGCAGGAGGGCCATATATATATTTACATTGGTATTTTTGACTCACTGGCTGACCTTTTCTTGTGGCAGCAAGTCACAAATCTTGCTTCTGGGATTGCACACAGAGGTATTTCCCCTAACAGATATGGGGTTTTGAATTTGTGTTCAAATTCTTTGTGGATTTGTGTAATTTGAGGGAAATATATGTCTCTTATATGGTCCTACATTTGGCAGGAAGTTAGAAAGTGCAGCTTGGTTTCCACCTCATTTTGTGGACAGTGGGTACATATCCTGTCTTCATGCTCCTGAGTGGGGCAGCGGTCTAAGGCACTGCATCTCAGTGCTAGAGGCGTCACTACAGACACCCTGGTTCGAATCCGGGCTGTATCACAACCGGCTGTGATCCTAATTGTCCCTAGAATTTCTAAGCAAACAGCTGGAGGCAGGGCTTTCTCCTATAGAGCTCAATTTTTATGGAATGGTCTGCCTACCCATGTGAGAGACGCAAACTCGGTCTCAACCTTTAAGTATTTACTGAAGACTCATCTCTTCAGTGGGTCATATGATTAAGTGTAGTCTGGCCCAGGAGTGTGAGGGTGAACAGAAAGGCTCTGGAGCAACGAAACGCCCTTGCTGTCTCTGCCTTGCCGGTTCCCTTCTTTCCACTGGGTTCTCTGCCTCTAACCCTATTACAGGGGCTGAGTCACTGGCTTACTGGTGCTCTTTCATGCCGTCCCTAGGAGGGGTGCGTCACTTGAGTGGGTTGAGTCACTGATGTGATCTTCCTGTCTGGGTTGGCGCCCCCCCTTGGGTTGTGCCGTGGCGGAGATCTTTGTGGGCTATACTCGGCCTTGTCTCAGGATGGTAAGTTGGTAGTTGAATATATCCCTCTAGTGGTGTGGGGGCTGTGCTTTGGCAAAGTGGGTGGGGTTATATCCTTCCTGTTTGGTCCTGTCCGGGGGTATCATCGGATGGGGCCACAGTGTCTCCTGACCCCTCCTGTCTCAGCCTCCAGTATTTATGCTGCAGTAGTTTATGTGTCAAGGGCCTGGGTTAAATTTGTTATATCTGGAGTACTTCTCCTGTCTTATCCGGTGTCCTGTGTGAATTTAAGTATGCTCTCTCTAATAATTGGGAATCCCATAAGGCAGCACAAATGGTCCTGTGTTGTCCGGGTTTGGCCGGTGTCAGCCATCATTGTAAATAAGAATTTGTTCTTAACTGACTGGCCTAATTAAATAATGGTTCAATATTTTTTTTTTTAAGTACACACATTCAACAACCAATTAAAAAGTCACGCTGTTATGTAGTCAGTGTCTCTACTGCCGCCTATGGTGCTCATGCATAGGGGATGGTCACTGGCACCAGGGTGGAACATCATAGCACATCAAAGGAGAATGTAAATGTGACATGCTGACCATTCATGTATTTACAATTGGAGACTATTGACATGGCAAATACAACCAAACAGCATGGTAGGGGTTTCATGGGGGAAATAGTTATATGCTAATAGTACTGTATATACTATTGAGTTATACAATCCACTATTTTGTTGCTGAGAATTGTCCTGCACTGCAAGGAATGCAGATGAGCTTTGCGATTTACATACATTCACTGAAAACCCACACTAATATGGTTATATTAACGGTATTGCACGTTTCATGTAGCCTACTTTTGGCCAGCTAATAGCATAACCCCTGATCAAGCAACATTACATTGAAATCTTGTTTCTGCATGATTATTTTGCTGTAACAATACAGGTCAAATTGAGATCCTACAACTGTGTGTGTGGAAATCAGGAAATATTAGAGATGAACTACATGAACATTTTTTGGTGTGAACAGTTTGTTTTATTCCTTCACTTCAACAATAGCACTCTCCATGAGAAAAAAAAATGCACGATAACAAAACCCTATAAATGCATGAATGTCTCAGTTAAAAGTGCCAGAACATATGGAAGTTATCCAATTCAGAAGGTATTCAAAAAACGAGGAGGACCAGAGGCACTCTTCGTACAATGAAAATGCCTTCATTTTTACAGTATGTTTAATGGAACACATGTAAAAACTCGGACGCGTTTCAGCAGCATGGACTTCGTCAGAGTAGACGAACGAAGCTACAAGTTACGAATTATGAATTCACATCAAGCCAACTACTACCACAGTTTAATCAGTTAAATAGGCAGACAAATGATTTGATAAGAAAATTATGATGGATAAATGTTCTCTAAACTTTGTGTCAATCATTTTCTTATCAAAAGGTAGGCTTAGCCTACCCTAATTTTGCGTGAGAAAACACTACTGTTAGTCTACTATCCACCAGTGGGACTCACAGGCTATGATCACTTCAGCCAATTTCAACAGGCATTCCATGCTCAGGTTTGCGGGTTCAAAAACCCAAACAAGAACTCTATTGTGCATCCAGAATCTGGTTCACAGGCAGGTTCCCACACAGTCCAGACTATGCTGGGCTATATGAAAGTAAAGTAAGATATGCTATTCTACTGACAGTAGCAGATCTGTACTGAACAGCCCTTGAAGTCACAAATTCATGGATCTGGAGTCGAATATTAACTAACGGGTTGAACATATGTTATAAGAGAGCTGC
Organism: Oncorhynchus mykiss; assembly: GCF_013265735.2. Lineage (NCBI taxonomy): Eukaryota > Metazoa > Chordata > Actinopteri > Salmoniformes > Salmonidae > Oncorhynchus > Oncorhynchus mykiss. The sequence continues at coordinate 57,260,137 of NC_048567.1, read as the reverse complement.
GTTTTCCAATGCTGCGCAGGGCGCTCAGTCACAGACAAGAGAGGAACGGACTTGGACGCACGTCAAGAGGTCCACCGACCGATGCGACGCTAGTGTGCCAAAAACACTCCAGAAAAAAACAGAGGAAATGGAGAAACGAAAGGGTAATGTGTGTCTTTTTATTGGATCCATGGTCATGCATTTTTGAAGGAAAGAGTTTTACACGCAAACTTTGTTATGAATAGTTTTCAGTTTTTTGTAGAGTGACAAATGGTGAATGACTGTCGTTATGCATGCCAATGCTTGACAAGATGGATGGATGTAGGCAAATGTGTAACATGTGCTCGATTTATAGAAATGCTGAAATATGTGGAATTTGTCATTTTGCATTTAGTGGTTGGTTTTCACTGCAAAACTTCGGAATTTGTTTTCCATCACATCTGTCTATTTGCAATGGAACTGAGCCAACAGGCGCATCATCGGATCGTTTGTATTAATTTGACCTATTATTACCATAAACCACTCTCTTCTCATAGGCCATAGAGCGTAATAATAATGAGTAGTCTGGCGTTAATTATTATTTTATTATTAATAGTCAGTATGGCTATTCCCAGAAATTATGCACCTTATTGACTAGTATTTGTCAGAAGGCCTGCATTTATGAGATATTATGCTTAAAGTAACTGTCCAGTGAAAATCTCACTTTTAAAAGTTCATATTCTGTTAACTCATACTCATAATGTTGTCCTATCCTATACTGGTACTTGTGGCCAAAGCCTACATTGTAGAAAAAAAACACTTAAAACCCCCCACCTCAAACCTATATCTCAAACAGGCATTTAAAAATGCTTACTATTTCCTGATGAGGATGAGCTGGCCAATCAGCGGTCTACTTGAATTCATATTTTTATGGACCAGTATACACCCACACCATTCTGTTGTTGGGCTACACCCACACCATTCTGTTGTTGGGGTACACCCACACCATTCTGTTGTTGGGCTACACCCACACCATTCTGTTGTTGGGGTACACCCACACCATTCTGTTGTTGGGGTACACCCACACCATTCCAACACAGAAAAGCTGCTTTTTTATCATACTTCATTTAAAAAAGTGGAAGGAAAACGATTTCACTCATATTGTAATTAATTATAGGCCTTATTTCATAGAAATCTGGAAATACTGGACAGTTAATTGAAATGTAGATACAGTACGTCATGTCATGTACATGCATCTTGTAAATACAATACCTCCAATGTTAAATTATTTTGTGATTTCCTTACAGAACATGAGTTAAAAATTCATGAAAATGGAAAGACAAGCAAATCACCGGTAATTTTTGATATTTCTCTACTTTCATGTTTCATTGCACTATATCCATAGGCCTGTCTTTGTTTTCTGGGTTTCTTAGTTGAGCAACATTTCAACAATAATTTCTTCTTCTTCAGACCTTAGTAGTACTTGTCATTTCTTTGTACCATGAATGGATAATGTCATAATTGTATTGTTTAACTGATTGTAGTTAGAATGGATATTGGATACTCCGGTGAACTGTGCATACAGTCTTTATGTACCCTCTCTATTTTTTCTCTCCCTCTCTCTCTTTCTCTCTCCCTTCTCCCCTCTCTCTGTCTCTCTCTCTCCTTTCTGCTCAGAAACTATGTGGGACCAACTACCCTGTCAGCATCTCCTTTATAGTGGTGAATGAGTTCTGTGAACGCTTCTCCTACTATGGAATGAAAGGTATAGTAACCTATAATTAAGAATGTTTCTCCTAACTAAGAACCTAAGAATATAATACAATTGTTCTCCTAAGTAAGAACCTAACTAAGAACATTACTAAGAATGGTTCTCCTACAATGGCTTGAAAAATAGTTCACCTAAGACACAAACAAGCGACATGAACAGGCAAGTGCACATGTGACAAAGTGAAAATGTAGTGTTTCCATCAACTTCGCGTGGAATGTAGATATCAAAGACCGCTGCAGTTCGGAGTAGTAGGTGAAACCATTCACTTCAGGAAAAGGGGTGATATAAATCAAGTTTCCTTTCATTATGTGTTGCTGAATTCATAATAATATTTGCTGCCATTTTAGTAAGGTTGGCAATACGAGAGGTCTTTGGAGTTACCATTTTTGTATTATTTTCTATGAAAGACAACTGGTGGGTTTTGAGTGCTTCTCCCCTATTTGGGATGTTGGTCTGCCTACTCTTCAGTGTGAGAGAGGTATTCTGAGAGCGTTTTTGTGTCTCCTTCCTCTGTATATAAAACGGTTTAAAACTGTATAACACAATAGTATCCTGATGTCAAAAACGAATGTGACTATGAATATATTTATTTAGCCGTTAATGTATTTAAGACATATTTCGGCAAATTAACCAAGTTTTTGCTGGCTTAGCTAGCCATGTTAATGACGAGTTAACTAGCAGCGTTGGTCACTGCACTATTGCTTGCAGGTGATTTGCTAGCAGGTGGTTTATTGAAATATTAAGTGAATGTTTATTTTCTTACTACCTTAAAAGGTTTATGTAAAAAGGGTTGTACTTGTGCTCTATATTTATGGATTCATATCACATCAGATTGAGAGTATGTATCACTACTGTTGCTCTTATCTAAAGTATATATTGTGTCCTACCTAACCAGTGAACGTGTGGCTGTGACCGTCATGTCAAAGCCTGTCATCACTGGTTGATATCTTTTACTGCTTGTATGCTTTTCTGTATTTTTTAAACACAACGCATACTATACGATCACTTTGTGTATGAGTCAGAGATATTCTGAGAGCAGTGAACGTGTGGCTGTGACCGCCCTGTCATCACTGTTTAATAACTTTTACTGCAGATAAAAACCGAGTCAACCTGAAGTGTGGGTGTCCATGTGCCTTTCTTCTGGGTGGCTATGTGAAGTTGGTTACACACAGATAGGGTTCAACAGCGGTGGCCCTCCCATTAGGGCATTAGGGGCAAAATATATATATATTTAATTATACTGAACAAAAATATAAATGTAACATGCAACAATTTCAAAAATGTTACTGAGTTACATAAAAGTTCATATAAGTAAATCAGTCAATTGAAATAAATAAATTAGGTCTAATCTATGGATTTCACTTAACTGGGAATACAGATATGCATCTGTTAGTCACAGATACATTAAAAAAAGGTAAGGCGTGGATCAGAAAACAAGTCAGTATCTGGTGTGACCACCATTTGCCTCATGCAGCGTGACACATCTCCTTCGCATAGAGCTGATTAGGCTGTTGATTGTGGCCTATGGAATGTTGTCCCACTCCTCTTCAATGTCTGTGCGAAGTTTCTGTATATTGGTGGGAACTGGAACACACTATCATTCATGTCGATCCAGAGCATCCAAACATGCTCAATGGGTGACATTTCTGGTGAGTATGTAGGCCAGCTTCTTGATATGCCACACCTGTCAGGCTGATGGATTATCTTGGCAAATGAGGAATGCTCACTAACAGGGATGTAAATTGAGAGAAATTATATTTTTGTGCGTATGAAACATTTTTATGATCTTATTTCAGCTCATGAAACATAAGACCAACACTTTATATGTTGCACTTATATTTTTGTTCAGTGTAAATAAAATATATAATTCATGGATTATGTTTTAAATCATCATAAAAGTGTGGTAAATGTGTACTTTTTCATGTTTCAAAAATATATTGTTCAAAACAAGCTGTTCAGTTACTACTCTGCCCCTCAGTAACTGCCAGCAGCAGCAGCTCTACCTCCGTGGGCGCATGCGAACATGGATTGTTTTCCACCTATTTGCTTATGAGGGCGAACTGACCCAATTAAATCTCAGGAGCATAAATTATAACAGCAAAAAGTAAATGGACCATTCTGGGGCCCTCAAATGTGCGTCTGTTCAGTCACAACATCTTGTTCTGCTCTAGTCTCCCTACCAATGATTCTCTTGCATCAGACTGCTTACTTCCGCATGTGAGGCTAGATCTGCTCTATCAGGTACAGATGGCCCTAAAGCAAAAAACTAATTGTAATTAACATGTAAATAAATAATCAGAACAGTCATGGTAGCCTGGGACCTGATAAACCGGACAACTACATCCAACAAGTGTCGAAGGACAGGGATACGCTAGCTAGAACTTTCCCATAGTGGATCTTGTAACACAAAAAGCATGACCAATTTTATTTTTTCCCACCATGTTGTTCATCAGGTTCTACTGTAAGTGACAGGGCAACGTGTTGTGTGGACTAAAACAGTATACAACTGTGTGTTTCACAAAGCGTAATCAAATGAATTAGCCAGCTACAGTCATTTTGAGAAACATTGAGAAATAGTTTGGTAGATTTTTTGTTCAAATTAACTAGTTATCTAACTTTGATAAGCAGCTAGCTAGCTAGCTATAGCTGCTAGTAACTTGCTAGCTAGTTAGCTCCCATGCCAATTTCAAGTCTTTCTAAACTAATATCTGACTAACTCAGAAATATGAAGTTATTTCAGAATGAAAGTTACCTGGCTAGTGCATCATGCTTTGTGACATTATATTAGCTAGATATCCCCAGTTAAGTAATGCTTGTTGTGTTCTTCCTGGTGCACTTATTAGTTTGTGACGTGAGCTAGCTGCTCATTCTAAATAGTATAATCTAATCTGTTCAAAACATTGGCAGCATGTGCAGCACCGATCATTCGGTTGAAGTCGGTGTATGTATGCTGTTGTTCAAATGCACAGATCACATGATATATCTTCTTAAAGAAAAGTCCAGTATTCAGCCAATCAGTGGCTTCCACTGGGGCTCAACCAGTGCCTGAGCACCTGCCCTTTTGCCCTCCTATGAAAGTGCTCTTGTAGCTCCATGGATTTAAAAAAATGTTATAACGTACTTTTTTTAAATTTTGAGTCTCTTTTCATTTTAAATGTAACGATTTGCACATCAAGCTAGATACTTTCATAAGCTCTTGAATCGCCTCCTCTGCCCCAAGAGCACACTCGTTTGACTTGCATGCAGTGGCCACTGGCTGTGGGTGGCAGGAATGGTGCCGGGCAGACATCCACATTTTAAGTTGGATCTGACATGTGTCACAGGTTATTTTGAGTATGTCTGTGCATGGCCCTGGTCATGAGAAGCAGCAAACGCCCATGTCAAATACAATAAGTCAATGAGGCCATTTTGACAGAGGGTCCACACTATGTATCCATTTTGGCCTCAGACCTGAACTTCATTTCACTTGATCTAGACCCCCTGTCTGTCTGTCTGTCTCTCTGTCTTTCTGTCTGACTGCCTGACTTACATCCTTTCCTGTGAAACACACTTAAAGAAAAAAGAGATAAATGCATCCCAAATGACACCCTATTGATTATGTAGTGTTTTAATAAGTAGTGCACTATATAGGGAAAAGGGTGCCACCCGTTGAACGTCAATGTTAAGTGGATGGGCATAAAAAACATATCTTCATGAGAGTGCCATGAACAGTAGGTTGTAATGCCTTACACTGTTAGAAAGTCACATCATAGATTTCATTTTCAAATGTCATGCTATGAACATTTACAATTGACATGCTATAAGATTTGTGCTGCCTAATAATGTTTTATATACAGTTGAAGTCAGAAGTTTACATACACCTTCGCCAAATACATTTAAACTCAGTTTTTCACAATTCCTGACATTTAATCCTAGTAAAGATTCCCTGTTTTAGGTCAGTTAGGATCACCATTTTATTTTAAGAATGTGAAATGTCAGAATAATAGTAGAGAGAATGATTTATTTGAGCTTTTATTTCTTTCATCACATTCCCAGTGGGTCAGAAGTTTACATACACTCAATTAGTATTTGGTAGCATTGCCTTTAAATTGTTTAACTTGGGTCAAACGTTTCAGGTTGCCTTCCACAAGCTTCCCACAATAAGTTGGGTGAATTTTGGCCCCTTCCTCCTGACAAAGCGGGTGTAACTGAGTCAGGTTTGTAGGCCTCCTTGCTCGCACACGCTTTTTCAGGTCTGCCCACACATTTTCTATAGGAATGAGGTCAGGGCTTTGTGATGGCCACTCTAATACCTAGACTTTGTTGTGCTTAAGCCATTTTGCCACAACATTAGAAGTATGCTTGGGGTCAATGTCCATTTGGAAGACGCATTTTCTTTATTTTTTTTATTTATTTTACCTTTATTTAACCAGGTGGGCAAGTTGAGAACAAGTTCTCATTTACAATTGCGACCTGGCCAAGATAAAGCAAAGCAGTTCGACAGATACAACGACACAGAGTTACACATGGAGTAAAACAAACATACAGTCAATAATACAGTATAAACAAGTCTATATACAATGTGAGCAAATGAGGTGAGAAGGGAGGTAAAGGCAGAAAAGGCCATGGTGGCAAGGTAAATACAATATAGCAAATAAAACACTGGAATGGTAGTTTTGCAATGGAAGAATGTGCAAAGTAGAAATACAAATAATGGGGTGCAAAGGAGCAAAATAAATAAATACATTAAATACAGTTGGGAAAGAGGTAGTTGTTTGGGCTAAATTATAGGTGGGCTATGTACAGGTGCAGTAATCTGTGAGCTGCTCTGACAGTTGGTGCTTAAAGCTAGTGAGGGAGATAAGTGTTTCCAGTTTCAGAGATTTTTGTAGTTCGTTCCAGTCATTGGCAGCAGAGAACTGGAAAGAGAGGCGGCCAAAGAAATAATTGGTTTTGGGGGTGACTAGAGAGATATACCTGCTGGAGCGTGTGCTACAGGTGGGAGATGCTATGGTGACCAGCGAGCTGAGATAAGGGGGGACTTTACCTAGCAGGGTCTTGTAGATGACATGGAGCCAGTGGGATTGGCGACGAGTATGAAGCGAGGGCCAGCCAACGAGAGCGTACAGGTCACAATGGTGGGTAGTATATGGGGCTTTGGTGACAAAACGGATTGCACTGTGATAGACTGCATCCAATTTGTTGAGTAGGGTATTGGAGGCTATTTTGTAAATGACATCGCCAAAGTCGAGGATTGGTAGGATGGTCAGTTTTACAAGGGTATGTTTGGCAGCATGAGTGAAGGATGCTTTGTTGCGAAATAGGAAGCCAATTCTAGATTTAACTTTGGATTGGAGATGTTTGATATGGGTCTGGAAGGAGAGTTTACAGTCTAACCAGACACCTAAGTATTTGTAGTTGTCCACGTATTCTAAGTCAGAGCCGTCCAGAGTAGTGATGTTGGACAGGCGGGTAGGTGCAGGTAGCGATCGGTTGAAGAGCATGCATTTAGTTTTACTTGTATTTAAGAGCAATTGGAGGCCACGGAAGGAGAGTTGTATGGCATTGAAGCTTGCCTGGAGGGTTGTTAACACAGTGTCCAAAGAAGGGCCGGAAGTATACAGAATGGTGTCGTCTGCGTAGAGGTGAATCAGAGACTCACCAGCAGCAAGAGCGACCTCATTGATGTATACAGAGAAGAGAGTCGGTCCAAGAATTGAATTGAAGAATTGAATTTGCAACCAAGCTTTAACTTCCTGACTGATGTCTTGAGATGTTGCTTCAATATATCCACGTAATTTTCCTACCCCATGATGCCATCAATTTTGTGAAGTGCACCAGTCCCTCCTGCACCAATGCACCCCCACAACATAATCCTGCCACCCCTGTGCTTCATTGTTGGAATGATGTTCTTTGGCTTGCAAGCTTCTTCCTTGCTGTGCGGCGTTTCAGGTTATGTCGATATAGGACTATTTTTTACTGTGGATATAGATACTTTTGTACCTGTTTCCTCCAGCATCTTCACAACGTCCTTTGCTGTTGTTCTGGGATTAATTTGCACTTTTCACACCAAAGTAAGTTTATCTCTAGGAGACAGAACACGTCTCCTTCCTGAGCGGTATGATGGCTGCATGGTCCCATGGTGTTTATAGTTGCGTACTATTGTTTGTACAGATGAACGTGGTACCTTCAGGCATTTTGAAATTGCTCCCAAGGATGAACCAGACTTGTGGAGGTCTGCCATTTCTTGGCTGATTGTGGAGGTCTCTAGGTCTTGGCTGATTTCTTTTGGTTTCCCCATGATGTCAAGAAAAGAGGTACTGAGTTTGAAGGTAGGCCTTGAAATACGTCCACAGGTAGACCTCCAATTGATTCAAATGACGTCAATTAGCCTATCAGAAGCTTCTACAGCCATGACATAATTTTCTGGATTTTTCCAAGCTGTTTTATAAGCACAGTCAACTTAGTGTATGTAAACTTCTGACCCACTGGAATTGTGATACAGTAAATTATAAGTGAAATAATCATTCTGTAAACAATTGTTGGAAAAATTACTGGTGTCATGCACAAAGTAGATGTCCTAATCGACTTGCCAAAACTATAGTTTGTTAACAGGAAATTTGTGGACTGTTTGAAAAACGAGTTTTAATGACTCCAACCTAAGTGTATGTAAACTTCTGACTTCAAGTGTAACTAGTGGTCAGGGAAAATCTAACGACTGGTGGACTGCTCAGTCCTAGTGGACTGCTCTCATTCGTTGTAGTCTCTCTCCCCCAGCAACTCTACTGATTCATCACAATCTCATCTTTCATCTATTTTTAAGTTTGTCCCTCTTTGATGAACAAAGTGGTTTTGTTTCACATCTTCAAACTGTTCAATTTTTAAAATGTAATTCTATATAAATTGATGTGTGTTTGTCATAGAACGATGGAACTACTTTCTAACGTTCCAGTAGACTCTCAGTTTGCAGCTATATGCAGCTTATCTGCCTGTGATGTACCGGTGATGTACCGTTCCAACACAAATTGACAGACAGTCCAATCAGTGAATGCGCGATAAGGTGGTACTCCCAAGTCTCCAATGGCTGTGGATATATGACCGGATACCCCAGAGTAATTTGAGGCTAAATTAATTGAAGCAGTCAAATTCGTTGTTGATGAAAACCCACTGTAACAGAAGTTGATTAATAAGCCAATAACCTTGATATGACTTGATAAAACAATTACATTATAACGAAAGTCTCCTAAATAGGGGACTTAAAGTTTAAAAGGTTTTAAGTGTGTTTCCTTATTTTCAGTAGTAAAGAGTTTACACAATCTCATCCTTATTTTCAGTAGCAAATAGTTTACGTAGTCTCACATATAAAAAAAATACATTGTAGTATTGTACGTTAATTGAAAATAAGAACAGAAGACTGTTTAGCCACATTATTATATTGCAAAACCCAGATCCCTAACCTGGTGCTCACTGTGTTTCTTTGTAGCGGTGCTGACACTGTACTTCATCAACTACCTGCATTGGGACCCGAACCTTTCCACAGCAGTGTACCATGCCTTCTCCAGCCTCTGCTACTTCACCCCTGTGCTGGGGGCCCTCATCGCTGACTCTTGGCTGGGCAAGTTCAAGTGAGTTCGATGTAGAAGCCACTTTCAAAAATATATATAGATGTTTTTATTTTTTATTTCACCTTTATTTAACCAGGTAGGCTAGTTGAGAACAAGTTCTCATTTACAACTGCGACCTGGCCAAGATAAAGCAAAGCAGCGCGACACCAACAACAACACAGAGTTACACATGGAATAAACAAACATACAGTCAATAATACAATAGAAAAAGTCTATATACAGTGTGTGCAAATTATGTAAGATAATTGAGGTAAGGCAATAAATAGGCCATAGTGGCGAAATGATTACAATTTAGCAATTAAACACTGGAGCGATAGATGTGCAGAAGATGAATGTGCAAGTAGAGATACTGGGGTGCAAAGGAGCAAAAAATAAATAACAATATTGGGATGAGGTAATTGGATGGGCTATTTACAGATGGGCTATGTACAGGTGCAGTGATCTGTGAGCTGCTCTGACAGCTGGTGCTTAAAGTTAGTGAGGGAGATATGAGTCTCCAGCTTCAGTGATTTTTGCATTTTGTTCCAGTCATTGGTAGCAGAGAACTGGAAGGAAAGGAGGCCAAAGTAGGAATTGGCTTTGGGGGTGACCAGTGAAATATACATGCTGGAGCGCGTGCTATGGGTGGGTGCTGCTATGGTGACCAGTGAGCTGAGATAAGGCGGGGCTTTACCTAACAAAGACTTATAGATGACCTGGAGCCAGTGGGTTTGGTGACGAATATGAAACGAGGGCCAGCCAACGAGAGCATACAGGTCGCAATGGTGGGTAGTATATGGGGCTTTGGTGACAAAACGGATGGCACTGTGATAGACTGCATCCAATTTGCTGAGTAGAGTGTTGGACGCTATTTTGTAAATGACATCGCCGAAGTCAAGGATCGGCAGGATAGTCTGTTTTACGAGGGCATGTTTGGCATCATGAGTGAAGCATGCTTTGTTTGAAATAGGAAGCTGATTATAGATTTAATTTTGGATTGGAGATGCTTAATGTGAGTCTGGAAGGAGAGTTTACAGTCTAACCAGACACCTAGGTATTTGTAGTTGTCCACATATTCTAAGTCAGAACCGTCCAGAATAGTGATGCTGGACGGGCGGGCAGGTGCGGGCAGTGATCGGTTGAAGATCGGTTGAAGCATTTAGTTTTACTTGCATTTAAGAGCAGTTGGAGGCCACGGAAAGAGAGTTGTATGGCCTTGAAGCTCGTCTGGAGGTTAGTTAACACAGTGTCCAAAGAAGGGCCAGAAGTATACAGAATGGTGCCATCTGCGTATAGGTGGATCAGATAATCACCAGCAGCAAGAGCGACATCATTGATGTATACAGAGAAAATAGTCTGCCCGAGAATTGAACCCTGTGGCACCCCCATAGAGACTGCCAGAGGTCCGGACAACATGCCCTCCGATTTGACACACTGAACTCTGTTTGAGAAGTAGTTGGTGAACCAGGCGAGGCAGTCATTTGAGAGACCAAGGCTGTTGAGTCTGCCGATAAGTATGTGGTGATTGACAGAGTCGAAAGCCTTGGCCAGTCGATGAATACAGCTGTACAGTATTGTCCTTTATCGATGGCGGTTATGATATCATTTAGGACCTTGAGCGTGGCTGAGGTGCACCCATGACCATCTCGGAAACCAGATTGCATAGCGGAGAAGTTACGGTGCGATTCGAAGTGGTCGGTGATCTGTTTGTTAACATGGCTTTCAAAGACCTTAGAGAGGCAGGGTAGGATAGATATAGGTCTGTAGCAGTTTGGGTCTAGAGTGTCTCTCCCTTTTGTAGAAGGGGATGACCGCGGTAGCTTAACAATCTTTTGGTATCTCAGACGATACGAAAGAGAGTTTGAACAGGCTAGTAATAGGGCTTGCAACAATTTCGGCAGATCATTTTAGAAAGAGAGGGTCCAGATTGTCTAGCCCGGCTGATTTGTAGGGGTCCAGATTTTGCAGCTCTTTCAGATCATCAACTATCTGGATTTGGGTGAAGGAGAAATGGGGGGAGGCTTGGGCAAGTTGCTGTGGGGGATGCAGGACTATTGACCAGGGTAGGGGTAGCCAGGTGGAAAGCATGGCCAGCCGTATAAAAATGCTTGAAATTGAAATTCTCAATTATCGTGGATTTATCGGTGGTGACAGTGTTTCCTAGCCTCAGTGCAGTGGGCAGCTGGGAGGAGGTGCTTTTATTCTCCATGGACTTTACAGTGTCCCAGAACTTTTTGAAGTTTGTGCAGGATGTAAATTTCTGTTTGAAAAAGCTAGCCTTTGCTTTCCTAACTGCCTGTATATATTGGTTCCTAACTTCCCTGAAAAGTTGCATATCGCGTGGGCTATTCGATGCTAATGCAGTACGCCACAGGATGTTTTTGTGCTGGTCAAGGGCAGTCAGGTCTGGAGTGAACCAAGGGCTATATCTGTTCCTGGTTCTAAATTTTTTGAACGGGGCATACTTATTTAAGATGGTGAGGAAAGCACTTTTAAATAATAACCAGGCATCCTCTACTGACGGAATGAGATAAATATCCTTCCAGGATACCCGGGACAGGTCGATTAAAAAGGTCTGCTCGATGAAGTGTTTTAGGGAGCGTTTGACAGTGATGAGGGGTGGTCGTTTGACCGCAGTCCCATTACGGATGCAGGCAATGAGGCACTGATCGCTGAGATCCTGGTTGAAGACAGCAGAGGTGTATTTGGAGGGCAGGTTGGTTAGGAAGATATCAATGAGGGTGCCCGTATTTACAGATTTGGGGTTGAGATTTATGTGAGATTGAGGGCATCACGCTTAGATTGTAGGATGTCTGGGGTGTTAACATGTCCCAGATTAGGTCACCTAACAGCACGAGCTCTGAAGATAGATGGGGGGCAATCAATTGACATATGCTGTCCAGGGCACAGCTGGGGGCAGAAGGTGGTCTATAGCAAGCGGCAACAGTGAGAGACTTGTTTCTGGAAAGGTGGATTTTTAAAAGTAGAAGCTCCAGTTGTTTGTGCACAGACCGGGATAGTAAGATACAACTCTTTGGGCTATCTCTGCAGTAGATTACAACTCAACCCCCTTTTACAGTTCTATGTTGTCGGAAAATGTTATAGTTAGGGATGGAAATTTCAGAGTCTTTTCATCCCTTAAAGGGAAATATACTCTGTTTGATCTATTGTGGTTTCAAGTATTCTATTCTATTCTATTCTATTATTTTCTATTCTAAGCTAATTGTGAAAGTAATTACTGTGTGTCATGTCTTCCACAGGACCATTATCTACCTCTCTGTTGTCTATGTGCTCGGTCACATCGTCAAGTCTGTTGGGGCCATACCGAGTGTGGGGGACTCAACCATACACATGTGAGTAGTTGATCACTGATTGGTTAAGAGCTAGAAATGTTGCCCTGTAAATGCGTTGACCAATCTGACATCTAACGCTGTGCTCTGTGTGTGTATGTGTGTGTGTTCTAGAGTACTGTCTATGGTGGGTCTGATCCTCATAGCCTTTGGTACAGGAGGTATCAAACCCTGTGTAGCAGCGTTCGGAGGCGACCAGTTTGATGAAGAGCATGTAAGAGACTATTATATCCAACATTTATACAAGGGTTGGAACTTTTCAGGGAACAGAACCAAAAAAACGGAAAATAACAAAATTATTTGAGGAACAGAACCCAAACCGGAAACGAAAGCGACCTATACTGTTCCGAAACAGAAACTTTATTTTAAAGGCATGGGAAACAGTAAATAATGTAATTTTACATTCCGGGCATTTTTTTCCAGTCCCACAAAAATTACAACAAAGAGCCTATGCAAAGCTCTCTTTGAAACTTATTCCAGTGTCTTCCTGCCAGCTGGAAATCTTTGCCAGTGGATATGCGTTATCTGTAGGGTGCCCCTCCCCTCTGAAGCATAGGTTACTTTGTAGCCTACTGACAACATTACAAGCATGATCCATAAATGAGGAAGAGTTGTCTAAAAGAATGGATTAGCTTTTTCAATGCTAGTTAAGGATACTATAGTTATCACATTTCACAGTGGATTTATTAACTACAAAAGGTAAAATGGGATTTTAATTGTATTGCTGCTAGCTGGAAATCTTTGCCAGTGGGTATGCATTTATGTGTAGGCTGCCCCTCCCCTCTGAAGCTTGTTAGCTTGTTAGCTTGTGGACCAGAGCTAATGTTTGCTCTGGTTCAACGTTAAACCAATGCTGAAGATCAAAGACGTTCCTCCATAGAAGCCGCTGGCAAAATTTCAGTAGCATCTCACGCACTTCACTGTGACTGACTGTTTTTCTTTCACTATGATTGAAACTATGCTGTTACGGCAAAATACAATTAGCTCTTAATGACTTTCCTATACAGATTAAATCGCTTACCCGCTCCAAAGCAAGCTGTTCTATCCGCACTGATTGGTGAAGCAATTTAATGTCAAGCTAAATGTAAAAAAACATGCCTAGAAGGCCAGCATCCTGGAGTCGCCTCTTCACTGTTGACATTGAGACTGGTGTTTTGCGGGTACTATTTAATGAAGCTGTCAGTTGAGGACTTGTGAGGCATCTCTTTCTCAAACTAGACACTCTAATGTACTTGTCCTCTTGCTCAGTTGTGCACCGGAGCCTCCCACTCTTCTTTCTATTCTGGTTAGAGCCAATTTGCGCTGTTCTGTGAAGGGAGTAGTACACAGCGTTGTACGAGATCTTCAGTTTCTTGGCAATTTCTGGCATGGAATAGCCTTCATTTCTCAGAACAAGAATAGACTGACAAGTTTCAGAAGAAAGTTCTTTGTTTCTGGCCATTTTGAGCCTGTAATCGAACCCACAAATGCTGATGCTCCAGATACTCAACTAGTCTAAAGAAGGCCATTTTTATTGCTTCTTTAATAAGCACAAAAGTTTTCAGCTATACTAACATAATTGCAAAAGCGTTTCTAATGATCAATTAGCCTTTTAAAATGATCAACTTGGATTAGCTAACACAACGTGCCATTGGAACACAGGAGTAATGGTTGCTGATAATGGGCCTCTGTACGCCTTTGTAGATATTCCATTAAAAATCAGCCATTTCCAGCTACAATAGTAATTTGCAACATTAACAATGTCTACACTGCATTTCTGATCAATTTGATGTTATTTTAATGGACAAAATGTGATTTTCTTTCAAAAAACAAGGACATTTCTAAGTGTCCCCAAACTTTTGAACAGTAGTGTATATCTGTACTTTTTTGGGGCCCGAACCGGTTCAGAACAGTGGAACGAAGAAAAAATAATAATACTTCTGTTCAGAACAAAATAATTAGAAACTATTTTCAGTTCCAACCCCTGCTTTCATACTGTCACTGCAATATGTGAGGGATGGTTCAATCAAACATCTGTGATTACTAAAATGTGTTTTGTTGAAGGGCTATTGAAGTAGAAATATGATAGAAATTCAGCCATGAATGGAAGAAAACAACTTTATTGAGCTGTAAAATAACTAATCTAAATTGATTGTCTGATATTAAACAGTGTTCACCATCATTGGTTTTCTCCCCTCTCACCTCAGACAAATGAAAGGAGGAAATTCTTCTCCATTTTCTACATGTCCATCAATGGTGGGAGTGTCTTATCGACACTCATCACACCAATGTTGCGAGGTTCGTGTAAACATTAACCTTAATCCTAACCTTAATATTGAGGGCTTTGGCTTCTGAAATTGCATATGGCTGCTGCATAGATAGCACAGCATAACTGTACTGTATGTGTGTTCTTATACTTGCAGGAGATGTGCAGTGTTTTGGTGGTGACTGCTATGCTCTTGCCTTCGGAGTACCAGCGATTTTGATGGTCATTGCTCTAGGTGAGTGTATTCTCTTCTTCACACCTCTTCTTATGAAGCCAGTCTGAATTTCTACTTGAGACTAAAATATACCCAGTTAGTAAACCTGGTAGAAAGGATGTTATTACTTTACCAGATTACAACCTTGCCTGCTGGGTAAAGTATGTATTGAATGCATTCAGCACAGGCCTGGCTGTGCAGCAGACGTGTATACATGAGCTACTTTTCACATAGCCAAGCTACCATTATGGGTCACAGTGGGGGGCTGTGGCCCCCGAGTCGGAAAACAGAGTTTGTTTTGATAGAGCATGCTTTAGCCTGGCAGAGGCAGTGAACCCTAAAGAAGAATGGGATTCTGAGGCAGTCAGCAGAAAGACCCTAATGGCAGGAACATCGATGTGTGTGTAGGGCCTGGTAAACATGGAGCCTTGCCAGTCAAAACAACACGGAACTGTGTTAGACACACATAAACATGCATAGGCACACGCACACTCACACTCACATTCACGCACACACACACACACACATGCGCACACACACACACACACACACACACACACACACACACACACACAAACACACACACACACACACACACAGATGGCTGGTATTGGCTAATTGCTGATCTTGTCCGTTAAAACATATTATTGATGTAGCGGTAGGTGGGTTACGGTAACAATACAAACAGGACACACATGTTGTTGACATATGTAAATACAGTCTGTAGGTCTTTTGGCTAATTTGTTTTAGTTCCTAAACAAATGTCATCTACCCAGATAGCACACATCATCAACACTCTTCAGTGTGTAGTCAAGAAATGTACTATAACAGAGAGTAAGGGTCTTGATTACTTCTAACCATTCGGGGATGACCATGGGTGGAAAAAGCTTATCTAGGAACTCCTAAAATTCAAATTTTTACATGCCAAAAGGACTTCACTTCGGGAACTCATTGGGAACTCCCACACGTCCGTCTCCCCTCAGTTCCCCCTTGGTCTGACAGAAAGACAACAGTGATGATAGTTTGTTTGCAGTTAGGTACAAATGTATAATAAACTCAGCAAAAAAATAATTGTCTTCTCACTGTAACTGTGTTTATTTTCAGCAAACTTAACATGTGTAAATATTTGTATGAACATAACAAGATTCAACAACTGAGATATAAACTGAACAATTTCCACAGACATGTGACTAACAGAAATGGAATAATGTGTCCCTGAACAAAGGTGGGGTCAAAATCAAAAGTAACAGTCAGTATCTGGTGTGGTCACCATCTGCACTAGTATTAACGCTAGCGTCCTACCTCGTCAACAGCCAGTGAAACTGCAGGGCACCAAATTCAAAACAACAGAAATCCCATAATTAAAATTCCTCAAACATACATGTATTTTACACCATTTTAAAGAAAAACTTGTTGTAAATCCAACCACAGTGTCCGGTTTCAAAAAGGCTTTACGACAAAAGCACACCAAACAATTATGTTAGGTCAGAGCCAAGTCACAGAAAAACACAGCCATTTTTCCAGCCAAAGAGAGGAGTCACAAAAAGCAGAAATAGAGATAAAATTCATCACTAACCTTTGATGATCTTCATCAGATGACACTCATAGGACTTCATGTTACACAATACATGTATGTTTTGTTCAGTAAAGTTCATATTTATATCCAAAAATCTGAGTTTACATTGGAGTGTTATGTTCAGTAGTTCCAAAACATCCGGTGATTTTGCAGAGAGCCACATCAATTTACAGAAATACTCATAATAAACATTGCTAAAAGATACAACTGTTGTGCATGGAATTTTAGATCCTCTTCTCCTTAATGCAACCCCTGTGTCAGATTTCAAAAAAACTTTACGGAAAAAGCAAACCATGCAATAATCTGAGTACAGCGCTCAGACAACAAATCAAGCCAAACAGATATCCGCCATGTTGGAGTCAACAGAAGTCAGAAATATCATTATAAATATTCACTTACCTTTGATGATCTTCATCAGAATGCACTCCCAGGAATCCCAGTTCCACAATAAATGTCTGTTTGATCGATAATGTCCATCATTTATGTCCAAATACCTCCATGTTGTTCGCGCATTTAGCACAGTATTCCAAATTCATGACGCGCGATCAGTCAAAAAGTTATGTTACAGTCCGCAGAAACATGTCAAACGAAATATAGAATCAATCTTTAGAATGCTTTTAACATAAATCTTCAATAATGTTCCAACCGGAGAATTCCTTTGTCTTCAGAAATGCAATGGAACGCAAGCTAACTCTCACGTGAACGAGCGTGGCCAGCTCGTGGTTCTCTGGCAGACCTCTGACTCATTCCCCTCTCATTCGCCCCCACTTCACAGTAGAAGCATCAAACAAGGTTCTAAAGACTGTTGACATCTAGTGGAAGCCTTGGGAACTGCAATATGACCCCATAGACACCGTGTATTCGATAGGCCAAGAGTTGAAAAACTACAAACCTCAGATTTCCACTTCCTCGTTGGATTTATTTCTCAGTTTTTTGCCTGCCATATGAGTTCTGTTATACTCACAGACATCATTCAAACAGTTTTAGAAACTTCAGAGTGTTTTCTATCCAAATCTACTACTTATGCATATTCTAGCTTTTATGGCTGAGCAGCAGGCAGTTTAATTTGGGCACGCTTTTCATCCAAAATTCCCAATGTTGCCCCCTACCCTAGAGAAGTTAAGTACTGCAGTGCATCTCCTCCTCATGGACTGCACCAGATTTGCCAGTTCTTGCTGTGAGATGTTACCCCACACTTCCACCAAGGCACCTGCAAGTTCCCGGGCATTTCTGGGGGGATGGCCCTAGCCCTCACCCTCCGATCCAACAGGTTCCAGATGTGCTCAATGGGATTGAGATCTAGGCTCTTCGCTGGCCATGGCAGAACACTGACATTCCTGCCTTGCAGGAAATCACGCACATAACGAGCAGTATGGCTGGTGGCATTGCAATGCTGGAGGGTCATGTCAGGATGAGCCTGCGGGAAGGGTACCACATGAGGTAGGAGGATGTCTTCCCTGTAACACACAACGTTGAGATTGCCTGCAATGACAACAAGCTTAGTCCCATGATGCTGTGACACACCGCCCCAGACCATGACGGACCCTCCACCTCCAAATCAATCCTGCTCCAGAGTACAGGCCTCGGTGTAACGCTCATTCCTTCGACGATAAACGTGAAACCCAACCTCACCCCCGTGAGACAAAACGGCGACTCGTCAGTGAAGAGCACTTTTACCCAGTCCTGTCTGGTCCAGCGACGGTGGGTTTGTGCCCATAGGCGACGTTGTTCCCGGTGATGTCTGGTGAGGACCTGCCTTACAACAGGCCTACAAACCCTTAGTCTAGCCTCTCTCAGCCTATTGCGGACAGTCTGAGCACTGATGGAGGGATTGTGCGTTCCTGGTGTAACTCGGGCAGTTGTTGTTGCCATCCTGTACCTGTCCCGCAGGTGTGATGTTTGGATGTACCAATCCTGTGCAGGTGTTTATGGTTCTTTGAACAAGCATGGGAAACAGTGTTTAAACCATTTACAATGAAGATCTGTGAAGTTATTTTGGATTTTTACGAATGATCTTTGGAAGACAGGGTCCTGAAAAAGGGACTTTTCTTTTTTTGCTGAGTTTAGCACAACTTCTACTCAACATCTACTCAAACTCCACTCTTTATATGTTCATGTCTTTGTAGTTGTGTTCATCTCTGGAAGTGGGATGTATAAGAAGAGTCCACCGGAAGGGAACATCTTGTTGGATGTGTGTAAGTGCATGGGGGTAAGTCATCCATCTCTCATTCTCTCAGCAGTCATATACTTCCATAGAAAGATGTCTCTCGTGGCAGACTGTTAACATTTCTGGCCAGCACACTCAATATTTGGTTCTGGGTTCTGAGATTACAGAAAGATAAACCTCTGTCCCTGGGCTGAATATTGTACCATGACTGCTCCTGTTCCCTCCACCCTACAGTTGGCCATCAAGAATCGTTGGAAGAGCTCTAAATATGACCCTAAGAAGAAACACTGGCTGGACTGGGCAGAGGACAAGTATCCGGTATGATTATCAAGAATGAAATAACTTTTTCTGATTAACTCCAGTGACGACTAGAATGACTTCATAGAGCTTTTAATTGCCCCCATTAACTGTGTTTCAGATTAAGATATGATAAGATAATATAAAGATAAGAAAACGCTATTGTCCCTAACATGTTCATAAAATTGCATTTTGTCTTTGGTGATCTGGCATACAGGTAAACGTCTACAGGAGAAGGTAAATGTGTATGTATAAAGAAGTCTCTCCTGATAGTGACCCATAATGTATGGTTTCCTATGTGTTTCTCTACAGAGACGTCTGATCCATGAGATTAAGATGGTCCTAAGGGTTCTAGTGCTCTACATCCCTCTGCCCATGTTTTGGGCTCTGTTTGACCAGCAGGTAAGGACCCAACGCTTACCCTTACCCTAACCAGCCTCACGAGAACAGTAATCACCACCCTCGCTGTTAAAAAGCCCCGGCCTAAGCAATTCCTTTCATGATTCTGAAACCCAGGATACAGTCCAATACAGTGAGTATGGACTGAGTTAAGACAGTAATTTCAACCAGCTTTGCCCTCTGGGACCCCAAGTTCTGCTTGCCTAAGGCTCCTCTCCTCTCCTCTGGCCAACAACAAACAGCACCACACTACCATCTGATTAGGGATAACTGCAAATTCCAAACACACATCTAACATTTCGTTTGGCTTTCCATTAGGCATGTTAGAAGCCAAGGACATTGGATTAATGAGGTCTGATTATGCCATTGAAGTGAATGGTGATGGCGAACCAGCTATCCAGTGCCATAGAATACAATGAATGGGCCAGTGATAACATGATAACATTCAGCCGTCTTTGTTTTGTGATGCTGTAGGGATCCCGTTGGACTCTCCAGGCCACTCGGATGAACATGGCCTTCGTAAGTTCCTTTTTCTTTCTTTCAATGTACAGTACATAACAACAGTGGTATGAGTCTCGCAGTGAATGGTCTTCGTAAGTTTATTTCCTTGTGTAGCAATGTGCTTTACAACTGTGGTAAAAGATGATTGTACAATATTTATGATTTCATAGTATTCTGAATTGTTTTATTATCGTTGACTCTAATCTGAAATTGAGATCTTGTTGTAAAATCTGTCTCCATGTTACAGGGATCAACATTTGTCCTGAAGCCTGATCAAATGCAGGTACCTGCAGTTCCTTACTCTCTTCCCACTCTCTGCGCGGTCGACAGAAAGCCGATGTTTCCAGTTTTCAGGGATACAGTATTTCAACCTAACTTCCGCTTCCCCTGAAAAATGGATATGGGGTCTCCGCTCAATAGTTTCTTTACGCCTGCTCCGTTAGGTTACTCACTTCCTAACAGTACATAATACATTACTACTGTTTATAATCTTTATACTAAACTCAGCAAAAAAAGAAACAGCCCTTTTTCAGGACCCTGTCTTTCAAAGATAATTCGTAAAAATCCAAATAACTTCACAGATCTTCATTGTAAAGAGTTTAAACACTGTTTCCCATGCTTGCAATGAACCACAAACAATTAATGAGCATGCACCTGTGGAACAGTCATTAAGACACTAACAGCTTACAGACGGTAGGCAATTAAGGTTACAGTTGTGAAAACCTAGGACACTAAAGAGGCCTTTCTACTGCCTCTGAAAAACACCAAAAGAAAAATGCCTAGGATCCCTGCTCATCTGCATGAACGTGCCTTAGGCATGCTGCAAGGAGGCATGAGGACTATCGATGTGGCCAGGGCAATAAATTGCAATGTCCTTACTGTGAGACACCTAAGACAGCGCTACAGGGAGACAGGACGGACAGCTGATCATCCTCGCAGTGGCAGACCACGTGTAACAACACCTGCACAGGATCGGTACATCCGAGCATCACACCTGCGGGACAGGTACAGGATGGCAACAACAACTGCCCGAGTTACACCAGGAACGCACAATTCCTCCATCAGTGCTCAGACTTTCCGCAATAGGCTGAGAGAGACTGGACCGGGGGCTTGTAGGCCTGTTGTAAGGCAGGTCTTCACCAGACATCACCGGAAACAACGTCGCCTATGGGCACAAACCCACCGTCGCTGGACCAGACAGGACTGGCAAAAAGTGCTCTTCACTGACGAGTCGCCGTTTTGTCTCACCAGGGGCGATGGTCGGATTCACGTTTATCGTCGAAGGAATGAGCGTTACACCTGTACTCTGGAGCGGGATTGATTTGGAGGTGGAGGGTCTGTCATGGTCTGGGGCGGTGTGTCACAGCATCATCGGACTGAGCTTGTTGTCATTGCAGGAAATCTCAACGCTGTGCGTTACAGAGAAGACATCCTTCTCCCTCATGTGGTACCCTTCCTGCAGGCTCATCCTGACATGACTCTCCAGCATGACAATGCCTCCAGCCATACTGCTCATTATGTGCGTGATTTCCTGCAAGACTGGAATGTCAGTGTTCTTCCATGGCCAGCGAAGAGCCCGGATTTCAATCCCATTGAGCACGTCTGGGACCTATTGGATCGGAGGGTGAGGGTTAGGGCCATTCCCCGCCAGAAATGCCCAAGAACTTGCAGGTGCCTTGGTGGAAGAGTGGGGTAACATCTCACAGCAAGAACTGGCAAATCTGGTGCAGTACATGAGGAGGAGATGCACTGCAGTACTTAATGCAGATGGTGGCCACACCAGATTCTGACTGTTACTTTTGATTTTGACCCCACCTTTGTTCAGAGACACATTATTCAATTTCTGTTAGTCACATGTCTGTGGAACTTGTTCAGTTTATATCTCAGTTGTGGAATCTTGTTATATTCATACAAATATTTACACATACGCAGTTGACAGTGAGAAGACATTTCTTTTTTTTGCTGAGTTTAGAACTGTAACCATAGGTTATCTCTCTCATGGCCTTGACTAAGATCACGCTTGTTTTCTCCTGAACCCAAACCCTTTTATAATGGATATTACCACCATAATGCTATCTTTTTATTGAGAACATTGAGCACAAATATTTACTGGTGTCTTTTATAAGTATGCTGCATTAACCTTTATGATTTTATGATATTTTTAGGGGGTTTTTTATTGTCATTTATAGGCGTGTGCCCTGTGTTTTGTTCTTGCTTATTTTTTCAGATGTTAAACGCTCTGCTGATCCTCGTGTTTGTGCCTATCTTTGACATGGTTGTGTACCCACTCATAGGCCTGTGTAGGATCAATCTCACGTGAGTGGACCTTGTGTGTCTGAACACTAGCTGTCTCATCCTTGCTTCTTCCGTCCTTATTTCCTCAATTCCTTGCCTTTCCTATCAAAGTATCATTGTAGGAGGGACCTTGGATCATCTTCTCCAATGCGTTTTAAGGATAATTGGGGAAGCAAGGAGGAAGGAAGCAAGGCTACGTTTTCAGATACAGCCCGTCTCTAAACGAGCGGGAGCTTTAGCTGACGGTGGACACTACAGCGTTCCACAGTCATCTTTTATGAGGAAACTAAGGGAGTAAGGAATGGTGCAAGAACAGGCATCATGTGGCTTACACAGCTGCCTGTTGGCCATAAAGAAAACATTTGTAGCTACTCTACCAAACCTTGTGATCTTATCATGTCATAGAGATGGGTGAAAGATACGTGGAAACAATGTCGTGCAAACGTCTTCTCCTACAGAGATATAAAACAACTGACCAAATGAGTCATTTCTGGGAACAGAAATGGTTGTTACTGTGTAGTAGCAACTGTGTACTACTGGTTAGCACTGTGTAGTAGTACGTGGTAACAACTGTGTTAGGGACAATGTTGACCAGTGTGAGTTGACCGTAAAGCACTCTGTTAAAGATGCACTCTCGAACGTTTGTATAAATTCAGCCAGTAGTTTTGAAAGTGGTGCTCACAAGCCAAAAGGGGTCCCCATGTTTTGTGTACTAACTACGTCATCAAATCATATACATCCATTTCGTATGCTTTGTTATGTCATGCAAAAAAAGTTATCCAATTCGTACTATATGTAACAAATTTGTTGTGCTTAAGATCCTAGAGGGCATCTTTAAAAGTCTATAAGTGTAGTGTAGTGTAAGGTATCTAAGGGTAGGGTGGTGTCAGATTGTTTGATTGTCAGATTCTTCCATCTCTTCTCAGGCCGCTGAAGAAGATGGCTGTGGGTATGATCTTTGCTGCGCTGGCCTTCGGTTCTGCCACCTTGGTGGAGGTCAATGTCACGGTAAGACTAAACATCTCTGGCTCAATTTCACTTTAGATTTTGTTTGTATAACTTGCCAAAGGCCAGAACAATCCCTAATCGTGTTTTTGCAAGATTATCATAATTCTCAATAACTTCTGAAACAACCTCTTTAAATCCATAGTGACAGAATCATGGCGTTTACCCTACCTATAGCAGCTGTAGCTGTGGGAAGAGACTACCTTGATTCTAATGTCCCCTCTATCTTCTCTTTGCCTCTGGTAGAAAACGGTGGTGGAGCCTGCACCACAGGGACAATGTCTGCTACAGGTCTACAATCTGGCTGTCAGTGACGTCAAACTGAACATCCCTGGGAGTAACCTCTTCTCACAACCCATCAAATCCTATGAAGTAAACTAGATTGGCAGTTTTGTAAAACAATACAACAGTAAAGCACATTACAGGATGTTTTACTGTAACCTAACCATATAATTAATGTACCCATGAGGGTGTGGCCAAATTGCTGTGGTCTGTGTGGCTTTGTACATTCCTGTAATTATATTTCTATGAACTTAACTTAAGTTGATAATGCTATGCTTATAACACATCATGTATTTATAAACGTTGACAGCAGCTCTTACAGAAAGCAGTCCTACCAGATAGGAGTGTGTTCTTCTGGGGTCAGCGTGTCTTTTGTTTTGGCTATATAGCTGAACATAAACCTTGTCAATTCACTCTGCCACTGTGTCTGTCCATTAGGATCCACCAGCATATCAGCATATTCAACTAGGGGGACACAACAAGACCATCACTATGGCGGTCACCCAAAATGAAATCCTTTACCAGTGTGTCCAGACCTTCACAGAGCAGAAAGCCTACACTCTCGTCCTGCACAGCAATGGTTCTGAGATTGTGTGTCAACTAGTGAGTCTGAAGTCTGATCTGAAGCACCCTAATGATTACAAAAGTTATTGAACGATGTGGTAGCTCTTCTTAATAACCTACTACAGAAATGATTTCTGTATTTCCAACTTTCATGATCTGTTCTGTTAATTTTGTATTTATTGTTTCATAATATAGGCAACAGACAACATACATAAAAGTGAAAAAATGGAAGCGTACCTGAGGTAATGATGTTTCTATGTCTGAATTTAACTGGAGGAAAGAATAAGAGTTCATCATCTTGTGAATCATCTTGTACAATGGAAAAATACATGTTCCCCATGACTCTCAGCTATAGATCCATGAATATATGTTATCCCATCTCTGCATACCTGCATTAGAAATGTATTGGAGCTGAAGCATTTAACATGGTCACTGTCTCGAACAGATTCATCAACACACGGAGCGAGGCTGTGAACATAACAGTAGGTGCTGTGGATTTTTACGTACCTGCTGACTATGGCATATCTCCCCATAACAGTGTGGAAAGAAAAGAGTGAGTATGACTTGCATATTTCCTTTCCATTGCAGTTCATCTTAACAAATATTAAAGTATCTCATCCCAGTCCACTGACAGAATATCCTATAATTGATATTCCTAATTTTCTAACATTGAAAATCTGACTGATATATTAACAAATCAGTAATAGATACAATACTAGATCATATCTCATATTACCTCTGCCTTCTCTAAATCCTTCACCTATCCCATCTCTCACAGGTACACAAATGATAAGTGTACATCAGGCTCACAGAATTTCCTCATCACCCTGGGCCTGCTTGACTTTGGAGCCTCGTACACTGTCATTCTCAAAGGAGTGAGTCAGACCACTGGCTTTACATGAGACCACAAAATACCATACTGTAGATACTATATGTGTTTCCTGCTACAGCCTGATGCCAGTATAACTATAAATACCTGGACTAGCACAGTACTAGCTACCTGGTAGTTAATCTAGTAAGTGTATGTGATCCCTGCGATAATTGAACCCACAACCTTGGTATTGTTAGCATTTTCAGTGCCTGCACTGGCATACAGTACTAACCTCCTTTACTTTTTTTCCCAGGATCCTGGAGAGATCATTCTACAGAAAATGGAGGATGTGAAGGCCAACAATGTCCACATAGCCTGGCAGATTCCACAATACGTCCTGATCACAGCGGGAGAAGTCATGTTCTCCATCACAGGCCTCGAGTTCTCCTACTCACAGGTCAGTAGTTGTCTTACTCGCAGGTCAGCAGTGATTAGTAATTGGTTATTGGTTGAGTATTGATAATAAGCCTAAAATGCCTACATACTGTAGGTACCTCTGAATATCTGAAAGAATTGGGGTGTCCAATATGATGAAAATTCTACCTAGACTTTCAGAGGGCAAGATGAAGCTAAAACTATATTGCTTATACCAACCGGAACCCTTTCAGATCTACATGAAATGCATAGGGGGATTACAAGGTTATGGGTTGATTATTTGGAATTCCGCCTTTACAAGGAGAGAATATAATGTTTGAGTGAAGAACGTGTGCATCATCGTTAATATCCCCCAGAGCTGTGTGATCTGTCCCTGCTTTTCCCCACCAATGATAAACAATAGTTTGGTCTATGTTCAATACAGGCCCCAGCTAACATGAAGTCAGTGCTGCAGGCCGGCTGGCTGCTGACTGTAGCCTTTGGCAATGTCATTGTGCTGATCGTCGCAGAGGGGGCAGGTCTGGATCAGGTAAGTCTCAGTCCCAGTAGTAGAAGAGTGCTTTTGTTTTCACTGTGCTGTTTAGAAGATCTTGTCATTGCACCATTGAACCCATAGACTGCATAAAACAGTTAAAAACACAGAACCAAATGTCTGTGGTAGTCCACTAGAGGGCAACCAATCACAACATCATTACTGTCTTGGTCCCTTTCTCAAGTAGAGTACACCAGGGTAATAAATATGGCCTTCAAATAACAACATAGGCCTGTGTTAAATGTGTTTAACGTTGAGTCAAACTTCTAATTCCCAGTGGATGGAGTTCCTGCTGTTCGCTGGCCTCCTGGTGGCAGTCTGCATCATCTTCTCCATCATGGCTTACTTCTACACCTACGTAGACCCTGACGAGCTAGACAAGCTGTTCCCAGACAAGACAGTCAATGACGACGATGAAGACAACTTGAAAAAGAACCAGAAATACCACCTGGACCAGACAGACAACAGTATGTACTTGAACCCAATAGAGAAGCGCACTAAGATGTAGCTTGGTGACTGACGTACTGTGTTACGACTTCCCCCTCGATAGACCTGTAAGCCCCTATTGTGGAATGTTTTTATGCATTGGTAAATCAAAGCAAAGCATTACGATTTGGTGAATGCTGTTTGAGTATATTTTGACTGAGCCTTACTGTATGTAGTTTGTTGTTGTCACACTGTCTGTGTGATCTTATGTACTAACCAGAGTTAGCACTCCAACCTAGACACCTCAAAATCCACAGGTGAAACCCAGGACCAGTAGGAACAAAACAACATTGTTGAAATACTTTATGGCAAAATAAATGTAATTTTTGTGAATTTATAACATTTTACAGAATTTTGCAGTACTGCACATAATTAAACAAACGTTAGCTTCCTGTTTATAATGTTGTTCACAGTAGACAAGGAACACAACTGTCTCTTATAGTTAATGATACATGAAAGGGAACCTATCCAAAAACAACACAATAACAGAACATTGTAAAAATGGTCCCTCTTCATACAGGCTACTTGAGACAAAACTGGAGTAGACGGAAGTCCAGTAATACTTGACTAAACCAAAGTACAGATGACAAAGACAACAGTAAACATGTAGTCCCGCACAAATGATGCAGCGCCACCAGCTTGGGCTAATTGAGATATTGTGTGTGACTAGCAAATTTCTGTTAATTACTATAGCTCCACGCCTTGGCCAATCAGTGTAATTTTGTAAAAGCCAGATCTCTGCAGCAAGACGCATCATTCACCCAATTTTCGTCAGAATTGGCCCGGTGGTGTCTGAGATATTGTGTGTGACTAACGTATGAACAAAAGGAAGGATGGAGACAAATCCACAGTCCCCTCCCCAATTTCATCGTGGGGGACAACTATGGAGTCAGGGAAAAGTCTCAAGACACTCTAGAGAAGACATGCTGCTCCTAATCATCAGCATAACATTTTCTAATCTTGAGAAACATTTTCTTGTAATTTTACTGTAAATAAAAAATGAAATGCTAAATAAAAAGGTGTACATTTCTCTAGTTGAATATTTTATACTTTTATTTCTGATGGTGTCACTAGAAAGCTTACTACTCTTATGGCTTTGCAGGACTAGCTCACTGTTGATGGAATCGGTATGCACATTTATAATCTTTACTCATTCATGGCTTTGGCTCGTGGGATTTCCTTCCCTTATCACAGATCCATGACTACCGACAGAAAGCAATCACACCACTTCCTAGTAATGGACATATTACATCCATCACTCCTTAGACAACCTTCATTAATCACGGTTTCATAACAGGCTGCCATTCTACCATTCTCTCTGAGTTCCAAATGGCACCTATAGGGCTCTGGTCAAAAGTAGTGCACTAAATAGATAATAGGGTGCCATTTGGGATGTAAACAGCTGGGGAATGTAATGCAGAAAATGTAGCCGACGTCTGAGAGATATCACTATTATTACAAAGATTAGGATCATACAAAGTAATTCTAAGTGCTATTTGAGTGCTATTTGCTCGGCGTGTATAGAATTAAATGAATTAAACTAATAGCACAAGACAACAAAACATGGTAAGAATGTAAGAAATAATCTTGTCTTGGATTTGACCTCATGGAACTGAGTCCCCAAGATTATAATAGTCATATAACAGACTACAATAAACCATATCTAAGGGGGTAGAAAAAGAAGGAGCATCTCTTTCCTTTTTCCTTCTCTGACACTGGAATAACTATGAGCCAGGCAGGATTTCCCATGTGGGCACCTGCAGAACACAGAAGTTCATTCCGTGGTTTCCAAATCTCTAAAACACTGCTAACTCCACAGAGAGAATCTCAGCAGTAGTATTAGAGGACAAAAGAGCCACTGTCAGAGGTTTTACTACTATGATCTACCTTCACTACCTCAGTTACTCAAGTCAACTGTCTTACTGATCTCCTTCCCCCTTTTTAACACTTAAGGGAACTTATTTACGATCTACTTCTTTGATGAGTGTTGTGGTGCTTTTTAAGTGTTACTCAACTAAGTCCAAAACAATATACTTACAGATTACTTCCTGACCTGTTTTCATGCCTTTTAACAATTGAGGGAACTTAATTAAAGGAGTAGTTCACTATTTTACAACTTGATATTAGATGTTTCTTAACCCATGAATTAGTCGATGGGCCAAGATAACTGAACCCTGAATTATAGTTTTTCTCTAAACAGCCACAACAAATGCCAGCTAATCTTAGCCACCACAAGCTAACAATCAATGGAAGAGAGAGCATGTAAAAGGTCAAAATCCCCTGAAATCAATTAAAATCAACTCCGCATTTAGTTTTATATTAAAGGTGATTTGGCCATTGAAAAAAACATGCTCACATACCCCATCACTTCCATTGATTGTTAGCTTGTGGTGGCTAAAGTTAGCTGAAGTTTGTAGTGGATGTTTAAAGAGAACTGGACCATAGATTACAGTTTCTCCTGGCCCATAGACTACTTTCCAGGCAATTAACCATCTAACATCAAGTTGTAAAATAGTTAACTACTCTTTTAACAGTCAATCTACTTATTCTGTGAGTGTTAGACTCTGCTGCAATATCCACATATTAGCTTACCACTTAGTATGAAGTAATGTAGTATGGCATTCATTCTAAGTAGTATGCTAGTATGAACATTGTAATGCAGACTATGAGGCTATGTTGGGACTGTCCATGATCTGACTGTTTCTCCATCAGTAGTTCAGTGACTCTAGTGATGACCTCAGGGTGAACCAGGCACTGCAGTAGGTCGTTGGTGATGATGGATATGGGGCAGTGTCTGACCTCGTATCTGTCCCCAGGTGGTGGCCTTCCTATATCTCTGTAGCCTGGCTCTGGTAACACTAGAGGGTCTGAGGCTGAACTGGCGATTGGACATGGCTCCCCTCCATGCTGGTGTGGGCTCTACTCCCACAACCAGGTCTGCTAGGCCTGACTATGTCACAGTCTTTGGATGTTGATGGTCCGTCTTTTTCTTTGGGGTTCTGCTCTGTAGTTTTCTATTTGCCATTCTGGTTCCAGGTCACAGGGATGAGGTGGGGGCTGAAGGGTACAGTAGATTGTAAGGAAGAGGAGGGTGAGTAGGAGTCCTCTGCTGTGGTGATGAAGGGCTAGTGTTCTAAGCTTGGCCCTTGGAGTCACGATATGCCCCTATACGGGTCCCTGGATGGCCCCCTGCTGGGGTATCCTGGATCTGTTAGTCACGGTGACTTGTTGTCCCTCTCCTCTCTATTCAGGCCCCCACAGCCAGCTTCAGGTACTGCATGTTCACATCAGTACCACCAACCCCTCCTTCAGACAAATAAAGAAAGTCGAAACCAAAATAATCAATGTTTCGGCACCATCCACCTTACTCAGGGTTGACATACCTCAGGGACTATGGTCAGTACTGTATGTTTACATGGTCTCTGTCTCTTAACTAGTCTCACACACGTAATCCTTTGTTCTGTACCCTCTTTCGAGCTCTTAATTTCTTACCTAAAAAAACAAGTTTTAGGCTAGGCAATCTCTAGCATAAGGTCAGTCAACAACTCAAATGCTTGAATGCTAATTGGAGCTAGACAGATTTGTCAATATGGGTGGGTTGGAATTCAGTCATCTCCTCTCTGTTGTTCTATGCTGCATTCCTGGGACTTTTGTCTTTCCCTGGACCTCAGCGAAATGGGACAAATTCCTCCCTGTGATCTATGTTCTTATAAGGACAACAAATGGTCGGACTGCACTGAGAATCACCCTCAGTGTGCATGACAAATGTACCATCAGATTTGGCAAGGTACAGAGGGTTCGTTGTGGCTTGTGACAAGTGCCAACTGAACTGTCAATATTTTGACATACAGTAGAGTGTGAAGAGGATAAGTCGGGGTCAAGGTAACCTGGTCCAAGATCTGTTTATGCCGTCTTCACAAGTCCTATGGTCATTGTCAATGACAATTGGTATATATTCAATTGTATATAGACTTTTCCCTATTGTATTATTGACTGTATGTTTGTTTATTCCATGTGTATCTCTGTGTTGTTGTTTGTGTCACACTGCTTTGCTTTATCTTGGCCAGGTCGCAGTTGTAAATGAGAACTTGTTCTCAACTAGCCTACCTGGTTAAATAAAGGTGCAATTTAAAAAAACAAATAAAAAGACAGCACAAACAGATCTGGGATCAAGGGTCAGGATACTGTACCTTCGTGGGATTGAGCCAGGCATCATCATTGTCGTTACTAAGTGTCGTCCTCAGAGCACAGACAATGGCTTTGGCGAGGGCCTCGCCTACTCTTGCCTCATCATCAACTTCCTGTATCAGATCCGGAAGAAGAAAGAAAAACTCCTATCATGGGAAAGAAGTCGCTGATAAAGACATTATGTGCAGCAGGCATAATTGATTGTGTCTGTGACGTTGTCTCACAGCCAGTTATCAGGAGGCGCCAGAGGTGACACACTACCTGAATACACATTCCTCTCATCTAGATATATCAATGTGTTATGCAGTGCACCACTCTTTTACATGCACACCCACAAATCATTATGGCAGCCATAGCTTTACTCTGAGGCCTGTTCATTACTCAAAAACCCACAGTCATCATCAGGGAATCTCAATACCCGTCACATCCATCCCTCGTGAGGCTGCGTCCCAAATGACACCCTATTCCCTATATAGTGCACTACTTTTGACCAGGGCCCTATGGGCGGTAGGGGTAGCTTGTGGTGGGAAAACCACATCAAGCTGTAAATATGGCCCTCTGAAACGTTTAATTTCCTCTGAAGCATATGAGGTGACTTTACTGTACTTACCAACTCAATCCAGGAGTTGATGGAGACGTTAACAGGGTCGACAGACTCCACATGGTGCCCCCAGTGTCTGGGAACAAATAGCACCTATTGCAGTAGGAGGGCAATAGGGTCAGATGTCAGAAGAAACACAATGTGATAGGTAGGAATATGGATAAGGAATGTATTTCTTAGTAGGAGTACTGAAGGAGCCAAAAATGTCTGGAATTGTCTTCTAGCACCACAGATCACAGTCCAGGGGTCAGAGAGCAGAGCATAGCCAGTCAATAAGTAGTAGAGCTGAATGAGTCAAGGACTGTAAAGATTAGAATGCTGAGTGCTCTGTGTGATGACCCTCCCCCTCTGTCTGCCAAATTCTTTCTCTTTGCTCTTGTTTTCCTTATTAGGATGTCGGTGGGCGGAGCTGGGCATGGGTGTGTCCCGGGATAAATAGACCTCTTCCCCATTCATTGAGGAGACTCTCTCCATGCAGACATGCTGTTTGAGTTTGTTGTGGCTGGGTTGTTTGTGTTGGCCTCGTTCAATGCGCCTCATTATCACATCTATACATGCAACCACTCACTTACACTACTGACTAAACACCATTGTTTATTTGTATATAGGTTACCTCACTTAATAAATATATCTTTGTTATTCCATATCTCCATGTTGTCTCCCTTTTTTGTTACGGGCTTTGAGCTGGTTCGTGACAAGTGGGGGCTCATCTGGGGTTTTGAAGGTATGTTTCTCGTGTTGTGGTGCGAGTCAGCTGGGATTTTGAAGTTATGATTTTGGCTTTGTGGTGTGAGTCATCCAGGATCATAAAGTTGGTTCCTAGACATTTTGGTGTATTGCACTTTCTGGCATTATGAAGGACTAATACTAGTGTCATTAGGCTAACTGGTATGTGTATTGTTTGGTAGAAAATGCGGAGTTAATGTTGGAAACCTCTGTAGGTGCTTTGTTTGCATATTTTGTTACAGATTTTTTGAGTTGTAATGTTTGGTGCTGTGTTGGTTGCCTTTTTGTTTGGTAAACTTGCCACTGTGGTGGATAGTTGATTGTGTGCTGCGTTGGAGAGTACATTGGTTAGTTTCCAGGCCCCTGCCCAGGCTGGAAACTCTTGCTCTACTCGCTGTTGGGACGGTCTGAGGTGAATACAATCTGCAGTGTACCTCAGTGGGAGAAATAGGTAGGGTAGTGCCATTTGTTACCTGGAGCTATAGCCTTTCTTTTTTTCCCCTGTTAGGCTTAGCGATGTGTTTCATTTTGGAATAGGTTGGGCATGGTTTTTTTGTTTGTTTTTGTGTGGACTCAGCAGTTGTCTCGGTGGCACATCTGTGGCTTGGGGGGAATCTGCCAGTGTGCTGGTGGGGTTTTTCTCTTAACAGTGGGGTACAGTGTGTCATTCATTACCCATCATGAATCCGCACAAAGACTAGGGTTGAGTTATTGTAGGATTTGGGGAAGCTCCATATATCTCATCTGTCTTCTGTGGTGCCCAGTGTGATTGGCATTTCTCTTGTGGTCTGGTGTGCTCAGCAGAGGGAAGAGAATCATGTTGTATTTACTTGTGACTATGGTGTCTAATGTAGACAAGTTCATTCGCTTTCCATCAGAGGAACTATTCAAATATGTACTAAAGAGCATCTGTTGAAGATCGCTGATCACTACCAGGTTGAAATTAGTGATAAACGTAACATTTCCATTCAATCTGATGCAAATTGGTATTCTTGAAGGTCCCACTGGGGCAGCCTCTGCCGAGGACTTGCCGTCTCCCCATTTCAATCGCCGCTCCATCTGTTAGCCCTAGTAGTCTTTTGAACTCCAAAAAGAACTTCTTCTGTTACGACTAGAGCATGATTGTGTTAAGCTAGAGCATGATTGTGTTAAGCTAGAGCATGATCGTGTAAAGTATGAAAAGGAATTGGCATTTAAACAGGATTTGGAGCGTACTAAAATCAAATTGCAACAAGAGCTGCTAGAGTTGGTTAGGGAAGGAAAGCTCTCAGGGAGAGTTTGCTCTGGGAAGGTGACCCAGATTTACCTAGGGGTCGCTCTTGGTTGTGCCTGGGCTCATTTGATATTGTTGTAAACTTATGGTTGTTGCCAAAATTTAATGGAAGGACCCTGAGACGTTCTTTTCGTTGGAACTTGTTGCTGACGTGGTCTTGTGCGCCCTGTTCCTGAATGTCTACATGACTGACCGTTGTTTATTTTGTTTGGTATTGTCCTGTTCTGTTGCTCCTGTCTGTTCCCTTCTGGCCTCGTTTTCTTCTTTCCTCTTAAAGGTTGCTTCCTGTTGTCAAAGGTTGCTGAGGTCTGGGGAGGACGAGGTTGGCTGGGGCAGTAGGACTAGGATCCAGGGCAGTATTTTGTTGTTTGTGTGATTGGTGTGGTGTTCCGGGGTCCTTGTTGGTCCCCGGTTTTATTTGTATATAGGTTGCCTCAGTTAAATATATTTTTGTTATTCCTTATCTCCAACTCTTTTTTTTGTTACGGGCTTCGAGCCGGTTCGTGACATATGAAACAGAAATTTGAGACTGGTTCAACACAGTGGGGACACTAGCCACTAGATGGCAGCTTGTGACCTCCCTCCACTCCCTCTAAGAGGCTTCTGTCCAATTCATAATGTGGCTCTGGTCTTTATTCAAGTGACCAGGCCATATTGATCCTCTGGTTCCACTGCAGTCTTAATTCATTCAGCCTAGAGATAAGTCTGCTGCGTGCTATGTTTGATTTGGACAGACTTAACAATATTTCAATAAATCACAGTGATAAGTGTTTTATTCTAGGGGGTAACTGAGCTTAATCTTGACACAATAGACGATACGTCCTAGTTCAACCCCACAGACATAGAGCCGTGGAAAACAGACATCTGTTATAAGTGTATAACCTCTAAAGACCTAATTCTTTGAAGTTCCCTTTAAACTAGGTGTCATGTACATACATAATAGGTTATAGGTTTAACGTATAAACCAATTGAACAGCCCCCACTGTTTTGCTTCTTAGTGGTATCACTTGTGACTAACTTCATTAGTATTCTGCAGGAGCACTTAGTTTCCCAGAGATAAGAAGTGGGACAGACACTCATTGCTTTGCCACTGTCTTGACTCAAAGAGAGCGTGTGGATGTGCTGGCTTATACTGCTGGAATCTGAAGGGTGAAAGAGTGGTGGGTATCACAGAGACAAAAGACAACACAACCCCTCTCCTAATTAGCTTCTAGAGTCCGTATCAAGACAGGAAAAGGCCAGTGGTCACAAACCAAAGTATGAATAATGAGACAAAGAGAATTTAAATTATTTAAACATCTTTGACCTGCAAGCTCACTCAGATCTCATACTGTGCAGCAGCAATGTGGGGTTGAGTAAGGCTGAACCTTCCAATGATTAATATTCCATTGACTAGGGCTGCTGCGTCTGAATTGGTGAATCTGGTCAATATAAGTGGATTATATAGGGAATAGCGTGCTATTTGGAACTCCTAGAAGTCTGGGTGGCTGTTGTTACAATCTTACTTTCATGTAGCATACCTGTCCTCTTCATCCATAATGAATCTCTGCTCTGCCAGAACAATCCTCAGCAGCCAGTGTTATAGATTATGGCTAGGTCTTAATTGGATTTATAAACCAAAATCCTTGTCACCAATCCTGAATCCTAACAGATGAGAGGCTGTGAGCTGAGGCAGAGAAACATGCTCCTTTTGAGAGTCAATAATGTTTAACATTAAAGCTTCTGTTCTGTCACGGTTACTCAATTATTAACCGATAAAACAAACATGTCATTGTCCCGCTCTCCTGTTCTGGCACTCAACGTGGCCGGTCTACTAACCACCGGTCCTGGCAATCCACATTACGCACACATGGAAACCATCATTGCACACACCTGCTCCCCATCGTTGCGCACACCTGAACTTCATCATCACCCTGATTACTCTCCCTTTATTTAGCCCTCAGTAGCTCAGTCTTCAGGCAGTTTTGGTTTGCGCCTGTTTTGAGCATAGTCATGGTTTTATTATTAAACTCACCTTCTTCCTGACTCCCTGTGTTTACGTTACAGAATACTGCCTCTCAAGATATGGAAGCAGCAGAAGTTAAGGATATCTCCCAGATGGTCGACGAACAGGAACACCTACTCCGCCAACACCATGACCAGCTGGCTCAACTGGGTACGGTAATGGATCAGGTCCTCCACGTTCCCCACCACCCGCGAGAATTCATCTCCAACTAGTGGATGATCCTCTACCACGAGTCGTCCCAGCGAGCCAGATCCCCAGCCGATCCGTATGTATGTATGTATCCCAACCGGACAAATGACCCGACTCCATCGGAATGTCGTGGCTTACTACTCTAGTGCTCTCTCTACTTCAATCATCAGACAGGAGCCCCCACCACCGAGAGGTCCAAGGTTGCTGCGGTCATTTCCCTGCTTACCGGACGGGCTTTGGAGTGGGCTACGGCCTTCTAGGAGAGGAGGAGCTGAGTTCCTATGAGAGGTTCATGGCTCTGTTTATGGCGATCATCCACCTGAGA
Source organism: Oncorhynchus mykiss (assembly GCF_013265735.2). NCBI lineage: Eukaryota > Metazoa > Chordata > Actinopteri > Salmoniformes > Salmonidae > Oncorhynchus > Oncorhynchus mykiss. The sequence goes on along the minus strand of NC_048567.1, from coordinate 57,224,359 downwards.
GCAGAGCGGGAGGTGAGCGACTGCTCCGTCAGGGTGCCCAGATCACTGCAGAGTACGCCCTCATCTTCCAGACTGTGGAATAAGACGATTCTCTAAATCCTGCCATTTTATCCCTCTCTTCGGTCTCCCTACTGCTCCCCAGGTCGCTGAGGCACAGTTCCAGCAGTTCTTCCGACACTATGGCCTTCCGGAGGACATCGTCTCCGATAGTGGCCTCCAATTCACGTCACGGGTATGGAAAGCCTTCATGGAGAAGCTGGGGGTCACCGTCAGCCTCACTTCTGGGTACCGGCCTCAGTCCACCGGGCAGGTGGAGAGGATGAACCAGGAGCTGGGGAGGTTGCTTAGGTGCTGGCCTGGTTCCATCCCTGGATAGAGTACACCCAGAATGCACTGTGCCACTCCTCCACCGGGCAGACCCCCTTCCAGTGTGTCCTGGGATATCAACCAGCTCTGGCTCCATGGACCCCAAGCCAGACCGACGCTTCTGCGGCAGACGAGTAGTTCAGAAGGAGCAGGTGGAGCCGGCAGACTGAGGCTCCCGTATTCCATCCTGGTGATCGTGTCTGACTCGCCACCGGGAACCTCCTGCTCTGCCTGCTCTGTAGGAAGCTGAGTCTCCGGTTTATGGGGCCCTGTAACTTAAGGTCCTCCGGTCAACGAGGTAACCTATAGATTACAACTACCCGGTGGTTCCTGGTTACCCGCCCCTGAACATTGATGGGAGTCTCACCTTTGCTGTCAGGTCCCTGCTGGACTCCCGACGTCGTGGGGGTTGGCTCCAGTACCTGGTGGACTGGGAGGGTACGGTCCAGAGGAGCGCTGTTGGGTCCCGGTGGACGCCCCCCGCGACGCCCCTGGACATCGATGGGTGCCTCGCCTTTGCCGTCAGGTCCCTCCTGGACTCCTGACGTCGTGGGGGTTGGCTACAGTACCTGGTGTACTGGGAGGGTATGGGCCTGGCGTCATCCTGCGGCTAGTGGAGGGGGGTACTGTCACGCCTACTCCTGTCACTTCCGCTCCGGCACTCGACGTCGCCAGTCTACTAACCACCGGTCCTAGCAACCCACATTACGCACACCTGGCAACCATCATTGCGCACACCTGGACTTCATCATCACCCTCAGTCTTCAGGCAGTATTGGTATGGTTTATGTTGAATACGCTACCCCTGTTTTGATTATCTTCATGTTTCTTATTATTAAACTCACCTTCTGCACCTGCTTCCTGACTCCCTCGACACAGATTAAGCCAGGTCCTGAAAAAAAAAAAAAAGCATGATCAAGGGAGGATCTGGCACAGTGTGTACCTGTCCAGGCTAGAGGGTGACTGTGGGCCTTGGTGTGTCTGTGGGGAACCTTTGGAGGTCTGTCTGGAGTACGTCACACTAGACTCCTCATAGGAGATCCTGCTGGGGTACAGACCGCTTGTTTGCAGGGGGGAACAGGTGCCAACGCTTCCTGAAATATAACAGGGTAGGAGTGCTGATCTAGGTTCAGTTTATTTTAAAGGGAAAGCCATCTTCACCAAAGCCATTGCATGCTTCATTGCAAGTTAAGCATGTTACTGTACTTCAGCATGTGCCAAATAAAACTTGAAACCACAATGGTTCTATTCTATGTAGTTGAGGAAACCTGGAATCTATCGCCATTCAATTTAAGCTATAGTTCAATATAATCAAATATAATATAATCAATATAATCAATATACTCTTTATTGAAATATTATGTAATGTTAGTTCTTTGGTTAGGTCATCACATCAATGTGAAAGGTTTCAACAGCCAATTTAAAGAAACAAGACTAGTGATCTTCAAATGTGAAAGCAGTGAGACGATAATATGCACAAATATATTTGTATCTTTTGTCAGACTCCGTGCTCCACACAACTAACTAACTAAAGCGCCTCACCTCATACCCCCATCTCTCGCTCATGAGACCTCGATGAATGACTTTCTCTTTCAGGGACCAGAGAACCCATCTGATCTCCACAAGTGAGTTTCATCCCCTTCCCCTCTGTCTCCCTACCCTCTTCTCAGCCTCTCACCTCCCTCCTCTCAGCCCCTCACCCCACTTCTCTCCTGACTCTCACCCCACTCCCCTCCCAGGAAATAAAAACAGCCACCTCTACATCCTCCAAAAGTAGTTTCTAAACCTTCTTTCCTCAGAGATAGAGGGATGAATGGTGAGTAGATCTTTGCCCTACAGACAGTTCTCATTCTATTGATTTGCTGTATCTATTGTCTGACTCCAGTACCACTCCTTTCTTCTCAGCTATAATGCTGTTAAATTGTTTCATTCTAATCTATTGTACAATTCCCTCTGTGAAGGGAAACATCCATCGTCTGTGTGCACTACTACCACTTGCCAGTGAGAGATGTTTTGTTCATTAGGGCTCATTGAAGCAAAACAATTAGCAACAGAAAACAAAAGGCGCTTCTTATTGGACATGTCCAGGTAGTCCTTCTCCATTTCAGTTTTTATTTTTCTTGTTTTGTGCCTACTGAACACTACCCAGTTCTGTACAATTACCTTCCTTGCACCTGTAGTACCAGGTTCTACCCATAGGAGTTCAGGTGGCAGAGAGTATTGGCACCTTCTGTATCAATCCACAATGTGCTGTCTCTCCCACTACAACCCAGGAACCCAAACTGAGACCACACCACGTCCTGTAATGCACACAATACAGTTCCAATTACTAACACTGTAATTATCAATCATACTGTATATTCATGGTTGCTATAATCTCATATCAATTTATGCGGTCATCTATTTAAATAATCTCATCTAACATTTTAAATATGTCATTGTAAAGAAAACAATTCATATTCATGGAACAAATATGTCAATGTGCCATGATCAGTTTCAATATTACGGTATGGCAGCAATACATCCCGAGGGAAACCTCCATTGTCACTAGACACAGGTGAAAATGCATGCCCATTCACCATCTCATGGGTTGCTTAATAGGCAGTGCAATGACTGTCAACAAAGGTTGTACCCCAAATGACACCTTATGCCCTATATATTGTACTACTTTTCACCAGACCCCTATGGGCCCTGGTCAAAAGTAGTGCACTATGTAGGAATAGGATGCCAATAGGGACAGACACTCTCTAGAGGAAACAAGATGTTTGTTGTCTGTAGGCTCTTTGTCAAACCATTTGCGCTGTCAATCATTTCCTGTTAAAAAGCAACAAAAAAAAGTGGAGTTTCTGCCCAGCACCCTGGATAATGAAACCATTACCATGTTCAGGCAACTGTAAATGATAGACTTCACAATCTTGGCTTTCAGCAACTTTTAAATGGCGCTATTCATCATTTAAAAAGGCATCTGACTGCCTGTCTTTAAGGCATGAATTTCGTCAGACCTGTGAAAAAATGCAGGCCGCCCCTTAAGCATCTATTATCATTAAAGGAAAATGAATTAATGGAGGCCAGCTCGAACTAGAGTGGACGTTCAAGGCCTTGACTGCCCGAGGACTCAAAAGGAAAAGGGCTGCCATTGAAAAGTTCCACTGAAAATGTCTGTCCTATCACGACAGGATATCATCAAAAAGAGAGAGAATGTCTGCTGATTGCTAAAGTTGTCACTTTTGATTTGTACGTGTCTGTATCAATTTAGGCTTAGGCTAGTTAGCTTCTCCAGGATCGCTGATGGGGCAAAGGAATTCATTAAAGATACCCATGCATCTGTTTTACATTTACATGTTGGTGTGATACTGTCAGAACTGGACTCAATTTCATTTTAATTCAATTGATGAATAAATAAAAAATCACGGCACAAATTGATAATCGTCCATTATTTTCTCTGAGTACAACTTTATTAAAGAATGGAATTTCAAATACATCTCTTGACCTGAATGGACTGAGGAAAAATCCCATATAGTTGTGTCTGTGCATTGAATATAACAGATCAGAGCAGCCCATGTGTTAACCAAAATGGCTTTAATTCAGCAGACTGATTCAAGGGACAGGCTTTTCATTGTGACAGAACCACTTGAACATTCCATAGAACTAACCCCATGGCTTGAATCTGTCTAAGGCTGAGCACTTAATGTGAGCCCTGTCCTCAACCACCCTACAAGTTACTCATCACACCTGGCAACCTGCAAACAGAAAGTTAGTGATTGAGGACAGAAATAGCATACAAAAAGTAAGAAATCACAGGCAGACAAATTGCAGAGTGACAACATGTAATCCTTCTTAACATTCTGTCAGTGCTGAAAAGACTAATAATTCTTAATTATGTTTTTCAGTTCCTTGATTATATAAGATATATATGACTGTGTAGCATCATGAGATTGATTGAGGAGGGTGTGTACATCTGAAATAGACAGTAGTTTACCTCAAACATGTCTTGTCTTGGAGAAGCAGTGCCATGTACTTGCAGTAGGCCCAGTAGGCCCAGTACTCTGAGAGGTGGTAGTCAGAAAACACCCAACATCTGCACCAGTCTGTCTGACCCTCTGTCCAGGACTGATACTCCTCAAGTCTGGCCTCTACATATGAGCACTGAGCTCAAAAATAAGTGCTTGACAATGAAAAGATCGAAAGGGAGAGGGAGAGAACATATGTTTCCCATGCTGATAAAGCCTTTTGAACTGAATTGCCACCCTGAGTTCAAAAAGTTTTACAGGACAATCTCTATTTTGGTGGCCTCTGGTACATTCTAATGCCTTGATTCCATCTGAAATACATAGTGAAATGATTGAATACCTTTTCAAGTTCACCTCCCAGATTGGAAAAATGTGTTGTGGTATTGTGTAGAAAGACATGAATTTACAATTGTATTATTGATAATGTGTTAATTCAATGTAAATACATTATATTCTAAGTAAAAGAAGATTAAACATTTAACCCATATTCTCTTGAGATTAAAGTCTTATTTAGAGTTGTACTGCAATATATGAATTGCCAAAATGTTGCATGTGCAGGGCAGTGGTGGAAAAAGTACCCAATTGTCATACTTGAGTAAAAGTAAAGATACCTTAATAGAAAATGACAAGTAAAAGTGAAAGTCACCCTGTAAAATCCTACTTGAGTAAAAGTCTAAAAGTATTTGGTTTTAAATATACTTCAGTATCAAAAGGAAATGTAATTGCTATACTGAAGTATTAAAAGTAAAAGTATAAATAATTTTAAATGCCTAATATTAATCAAACCAGACCGCACCATTTCCATGTGTTTTTACAGAGAGCCAGGGGCATGCCCCTACCCTCAGACATAATTTACAAATGAAGCATTTAGTATTTAGTGAGTCTGCCAGATCAGAGGCAGTAGGGGTGACCAGGGATTTTCTCTTGATAATTGTGTGAATTAGACCATTTTCCTGTCCTGCTAAGCATTCAAAATGTAACAAGTACTTTTGTGTGTCCAGGGAAAACAGTAATGACGTCACATAAAGACAAAGTTTACGCAAAAGTAATAATATAAAGTTGTCAAAAATATAAATAGTAAAGTACAGATACCCCAAAAAACTACTTAAGTAGGACTTTCAAGTATTTTTACTTAAGTACTTTACATTACTGGTGCAGGGTATACAGGCTGTCTCCAATTTATTAATGCACAATTTGACTAAATGGGTCATGGAAAAAGTTGTGTTTTTTGCGAAAACTTTGTCTTTATGTGACGTCATTACTGTTTTTATCGACACAAAATAGTTAAGTGGAAACGCACCCAAGTAGGCAATTGTCACACCTATTTTCTATGAAAACTTTTTAAATGTCGACCAACAATCCCTCTACAAGTTAACAGAAACATAGCTACTGTCTGGCAAGACCCAACATCCTGGGAAATCCTTTGGTTTACGTGTCCTGATGCGATACCATGGACATATAACCACGTTGCATGATTTATGAATAACAAAGGGAAGAGGAGATCAACTTTATTCAGTCAGTTTGATACCTTTTATGAACTTGTCAACACTTGCTGTTTAGTTGTCAATCAACACACAGTGGCCTAAATAGCCTACTATGCGTGCTGGCTATGTGAAACACGCAAAAGAAAATAAATGAATGTGTCAGAAAACAATAATTAGGCTAAATCCTGGATTTCGACTCATTGTTACAACTTACATTAGTCAACATGGGACATTAAAATTCACAAGCATCGCGCTCTCTCCCTCCTCAGTGTAAAGACATTTGACTGCACCAGAGATCTGTACGGTGCATTCGGAAAGTATTCAGACCCCTTCACTTTCTACTAATTTTGTTACGTTACAACCTTATTCTAAAATGGATTCAAAAATGTTTCCCCTCATCAATCTACACACAATACCACATAATGACAAAGCAAAAACTGTTTTTTTATGAATTTTTGAAAATTTATTTAAAAAATATAACTGAAATATCACATTTACATAATTATTCAGACCCTTTACTCAGTACTTTGATGAAGCAGCTTTGACTGCGATTACAACAGAGTCTTGAGTATGACGCTACAAGCTTGGCACACCTGTATTTCTCCCATTCTTCTCTGCAGATCCTCTCAAGCTCTGTCAGGTTGGATGAGGAGCGTCGCTGCACAGCTATTTTGAGGTCTCTCCAGAGATGTTAGATCGGGTTCAAGTCCGGACTCTGGCTGGTCCATTCAAGGACATTCAGAGACTTGTCCCGAAGCCACTCCTGTGTTCTCTTGGCTGTGTGCTTAGGGTCATTGTCTTGTTGGAAGGTGAACCTTCGCCCAAGTCTGAGGTCCTGAGCGCGGATCTCTGTGCAATTTGCTCCATTCATCTTTCCCTCAATCCTGACTAGTCTCCCAGTCCATGCTGCTGAAAAACATCCACACAGCATGATGCTGCCACCACCATGCTTCACCATAGGGATGGTATTGGCCAGGTGATGAGTGGTGGCCGGGCGGCTAGCTCTAGGAAGAGTCTTGGTCATTCCAAGCTTCTTCCATTTAAGAATGTTGGAGGCCACTGTGTTCTTGGGGACCTTCAATGCTGCATAAATGTTTGGTACCCTTTCCCAGATCGGTGCCTCGACACAATCTTGTCTCGAAGCTCTGTGGACAATTCCTTTGACCTCATGGCTTGGTTTTTGCTCTGACATGCACTGTCAACTGTGGGACTTTTCCAAATTATGTCCAATCAATTGAATTTACCACAGTGGACTCCAATCAAGTTGTGGAAACATCTCAAGGTTGATCAATGGAAACAGGATGCACCCGAGCTCAATTTCAAGTCTCATAGCAGAGGGTGAAACCTCTCACTTTGCCTCTTCCTCTCTGGCACATTTCCCTGTCATCGCTCACTTTGTGACTGACAGGCGCCTATCCTATCAATAGATCGTTAGAAGTTGCATATTGTTCATTCTAGTGGGAGAGGTCTCGACGGACTTGCAAATTGAATCTTTTAAATGAAAATGAAAAGTAGCCTAGTAAATATGAAGTGGAAAATGTAGCCGGCTGAAAATGAGTCCGTAACCGGCTGATTAGCCGACAGCCGGCACTAATGGGAAACACTGCTACTGGCGTCTCCATTTGGTTTATTCTGCTTGAACAATGTGTCAGTCGGATCAAGGGTGGGTGATGACATTTATAATTAACCATGTTAAATTATACCTTCGGTCTGCTGTCACAAAATATGTACCTTTAAAAATATTTTTGACATTCTGAAGGCTGGCAGACCAAAGCCAATATTTACACTACCAAATGTACAAACAATTTACTGGAGCTTTATTTTAGACCACATCAAACTGCAAAACCTGCCAGAGACCAGAGCAACTGGAGGAAGCTTGAGGTTGGTCATTCTGCAGCCAAAAAGTGATGATAAAGTGCCAAGTGATGATAAAGACAATGGCTTGAGAACATTGGGAAAGCACAATGTATCACAACTAAACTAAACATAGGCCTACAAATTGTTCAGTAATTATAACAGTAAACAACAAGGTCTTTGGAGCCAAAGAGGCAACGTAGCCATGCACGATGCACAGAGCTCAATGGCTGACTGCACATAAATTATGAAGAATGGTGGCGTAAAATATCTTCCTGACAATGCCTGAAGTTTTAGCGCAGCAGGCTGGGTGAGGTAATGCAAAGTTGGCCCAGTCCAGACACAACCCATAGCTCCTACAGGCACTTGTCTAACTTGGCAAAACTGATCCTAAATCAGCACTCCTAATGTGAGACACTTAATACATACAGCCTCTGAAATAACTGGTGTCGTGACGTGACTATCATTAATGTGATGACTGCTATTCATCGAATAATTACCTCCTACGTTTAATTATTACTTGATTAAATTAATCATGTAACAATTAATTCACTAGAAATTTGGAGCACCACGAGAAAAGTTTTTTTAATGAGTTACCGTTTCCCGAATTAACTCAAGAACACATCAATATCATATCATACCAGTCATGGATATCAGCACAAACCCTAGCCTAAGTGATGAATCAGCGATACACAAATTGGCTTAATTATTTATTTACTAACTAACTAAACAATCACACAGAATTACAAAAACACACACAATAGGTTATATTGATCACAAACATAATGCAATGAAAAGTCCCTAGTGGACTAACCCGATATAGCGGCTTGTTACACATTGGAAAGGGGGTGGGGATAAAGCAAAGAAGTTCGACAAAAACAACAACACAGAGTTACACATGGAGTAAAATAAACATACAGTCATAATACAGCAGAAAAATAAGTCTATATACAATGTGAGCAAATGAGGTGAGATAAGGGAGGTAAAGGCAAAAAAAAGGCCATGGTGGCGAAGTAAATACAATATAGCAAGTAAAACAATGGAATGGTAGATTTGCAGTGGATGTCACGCCCTGACCTTAGAGATCATTTTTATGTCTCTATTTTGGTTTGGTCAGGGCGTGAGTTGGGGTGGGCATTCTATGTTTTGTGTTCTATGTTTTCTACTTCTGTGTGTTTTGGCCGGGTGTGGTTCTCAATCAGAGGCAGCTGTGTTTTCCCACCTGTGTTTTGTGGGAAGTTGTTTTCTGTTTTTGTGTCTGCACCAAACAGAACTGTTTCGGTTTCGTTCGTTCTCTTTGTTGGTTTTGTTATTCAGTGTTCAGTTCTATTATTAAATCATGAACACTTACAAAGCTGCGCTTTGGTCCACTTCTTACACTTTGGTTATCCTTCCAGGATACTCCGGCCAGGTCGATTAGAAAGGCCTGCTCGCTGAAGTGTTTCAGGGAGCGTTTGACAGTGATGAGTGGAGGTCGTTTGACCGCTGACCCATTACGGACGCAGGCAATGAGGCAGTGATCGCTGAGATCTTGATTGAAAACAGCAGAGGTGTATTTAGAGGGCAAGTTGGTTAGGATGATATCTATGAGGGTGCCAGTGTTTATGGCTTTGGGGTGGTACCTGGTAGGTTCATTGATAATTTGTGTGAGATTGAGGGCATCAAGCTTAGATTGTAGGATGGCTGGAGTGTTAAGCATGTTCCTGTTTCGGTCGCCTAGCAGCACGAGCTCTGAAGATAGATGGGGGGCAATCAGTTCACATATTGTGTCCAGAGCACAGCTGGGGGCAGAGAGTGGTCTATAGCAGGCGGCAACGGTGAGAGACTTGTTTTTAGAGAGGTGGATTTTAAAAGTAGAAGTTCAAATTGTTTGTGTACAGACCTGGATAGTAGGACAGAACTCTGCAGGCTATCTTTGCAGTAGATTGCAACACCGCCCCCTTTGGACCTTCTATCTTGTCTGAAAATGTTGTAGTTAGGGATGAAGATTTCAAAATTTTTGGTGGTCTTCCTAAGCCAGGATTCAGACACGGCTAGAACATCCGGGTTGGCAAAGTGTGCTAAAGCAGTGAATAAAACACATTTAGGGAGGAGGCTTCTAATGTTAACATGCATGAAACCAAGGCTACGGTTACAGAAGTCATCAAAAGAGAGCACCTGGGGAATAGGAGTGGAGCTAGGCACTGCAGGGCCTGGATTCACCTCTACATCACCAGAGGAACAGAGGATGAGTAGGATAAGGGTACGGCTAAAAGCTATGAGAATTGGTCGTCTAGAACGTCCGGAACTGGGGGCGATAAAAAGGTATAATGTACAGACAAAGGAATGGTAGGATGTGAATACAGTGGAGGTAAACCTAGGTATTGAGTGATGATGAGAGAGATATTGTCTCTAGAAACGTAATTGAAACCAGGTGATGTCATTGCATGTGTGGGTGGTGGAACTGAAAGGTTGGATAAGGTATAATGAGCAGGGCTGGAGGCTCTATAGTGAAATAAGCCAATAAACACTAACCAGAACAGCAATGGACAAGGCATATTGACATTAAGTAGAGGCATGCTTAGTCGAGTGATCATAAGGATCCAGTGAATAGTGAGGTTGGCTGGGGTCACGGTGATTCAGACAGCTAGCCGGGCTATCGGTAGCAAGCTAGCATAGGATGGAGGTCTGTTTTTAGCCACATCGTGCGTTTCCGTCGGTAGATTAGTGGGGTTCCGTGTGGTAGAGGGGATCAATCCAATTGGCAAAATAGATATAGTTATAGTGACCCAAGAAAATTTGTACGATAGACCTATTCAGATAGCAGCCGATAAGACAGCTGACGATTAGCGGGCCACAGATGGGCGTTCAGGTAACGTCGCGGCAGAGGGACCAGTTGGATAACTCCCTCGAGCAGATAACGTCGGTAGTCCAGTCGTGAAGGCCCGGTGGGGCTCCGCATCGGCAGTAAAACGGGTCCGGATAGGTGATTGTAGCCCAGGAGTGGCTGATGGAACTCTTCAGCTGGCTAGCTCCTGGATTGACGTGAGCTCCTGGATCGGCGTAAGCCAATAGTCACACGGATAGCAGCTAGCTAGCTGCGAGATCCAGGTGAAAATGTCCAGAGCTTACGGTTATGGAGAGAAAAATAGGTCCGGTATGTTCTGGTCTGAGTCGCGTTGTACAAAACTGGCGATAGCTTTTCGAGCTAAATGATAGCTGATGACTACAAACCGTGGTTAGCTGAATACTAACATTACCTAGTAAATTGGCTAGCTTCTGGTTAGCTTCTGGCTAGCTTCTGGCTAGCTTTTGGTTAGCTTTTGGTTAGCTTCTGGCTAGCTTCTATTGTGGATTTCAGATTTGAGGTAAATAATACTTTTTTTTTTAAATTGGTGAGGCGGGTTGCAGGAGAGTGTTTTTAAGTTGAGTTTTTGGAAAAGAAAATATATAAAAGATACGTGAAGAAATATGTATATATATATATATATACACGGGACACGACAAGATGAGGACAAAGGACGTCTGACTGCTATGCCATCTTGGATCAATATGATATCAATAATATAAAGAGCTGGAGAGACAAAGAGAGTGGACTTATAGTACATACAGTTGGAAGCTATGCTCACGGGAATATGAATACTTTGCACATGAACGACCGCTCATTCAGGAAAGGAATGCAATGTATATGTTTACACGTAGATGTCTTTGTCGCCTCTCTGTTAAACTCGATGGGTGCTATGGTGTAGTTATCAAGGGATGTAAAGACTCTGCTTTGTCCACCAGAGTATTTCTGTCTGTAATAAAGCCCTTTTGTGTGGATAAACTCATGATTGGCCCACCCATGGCTTCACCACTGCCCAGTCATGTGAAATCCATAGATTAGGGCCTAATGAATTTATTTAAATTGACTGATTTCCTTATATGAAGTGTAACTCAGTAAAATAATTTAAATTGTTGCATTTATATTTTTGTTCAGTATAAGAAGTGGCTAAGGTGCAGTGGATACATGAAAAGCCTAGGGCTTAGAGTTGTTTCTGCACTGGACCGTTCTCTTACTCTTCTTCTCATGCCTTCTCCCATTCTGAGTCGGACAGCCTTCCCTCCTAGACATCGTGACAGGTGGTCCACAGTCTGACACACACAGCCAAAATTAATCAAATACATTTTGTGCCGAATACAACTAGTGAAGACTTTACCGTGAAATGCTTACTTACGAGCCCTTCCCAACGATGCAGTTTAATAATAATAATTCTAATTAAATAGTAACACAAGTAATGAAATCAAATAGAACAATGGAGCTATATTAGTGCTGTGCTAGGGGGCACTATTTTCAGTCCGGATGAAAAGTGTGCCCAAAGTAAACTGCCTGATACTCAGGCCCAGAAGCTAGGATATGCATAGTATTAGTAGATTTGGATGGAAAACACTCTGAAGTTTCTAAAATGGTTTGAATGATGTCTGTGAGTATAACAGAACTTATTTGGCAGGCGAAACACCGAGGACAAACCATCCAGGATTTTGTTTTTGAGGTCACTCTCTATTCAACAGGTTTTCATTGGGAATCTATAATTCTAAGGCAGTTGCTTGCAGTTCCTATCGCTTCCACTGGATGTCAACAGTCTCTAGAAATTGGTTGAGGTTTTTCCTTTGAGAAATGAAGAAGTAGCCCTGTTCAGAACGAGGGTCGAGTGATGTGTACTGTTGTGGTTGGGGGTGACCGCGTGACCTAAAAGCTCGCTCCACTTTGTTTTCCTCCGGTATTGAATGCAGTTTTTTCCGTCTTAAATTTGATTGATTATTTACGTTTAAAAATACCTAAAGTTGAATCTGGAAAGTTGTTTGAAATGTTTGGATCAAGTTTACAGGTAACAAATTAGATAATGTGTAGTCATGCGCTCGTGGAATCGGTGTATTTTCTGAATCATACCAAATAAATTGACATTTTGGATATACAACGACAGAATTTATCAAACAAAAGGACCATTTGTGATGTTTAATGGACATATTGGAGTGCCAACAGAAGAAGATATGCAAAGGTAAAGCATGCATTATATGTTATTTCTGACTTTGTGTTGTGTCTGGCGGGTTGAATTATGATTTTCATGTGTATGTTTGCTGGGGTGCTGTCCTCAGATAATAGCATGGTTTGCTATTTTTGAAATCTGACACTGACTGGATTAACAAGAAGTTAATTTTTAAACCAATGTATAACACTTGTATGATTTATGAATTATTATTATGAGTATTTCTGTTTTTGAATTTGGCGTGCTGCTATTTCACTGGGTGTTGTCAAATCAATCCCGTTAACGGCGCTACAAGGGATCCCTAAGAGGTTTAAGAAAAGTCCCATGATTGTAGTGACTGCCCGTTACTGCATCATTTATTTACATGACTTTAATAAAATATTTGTTTTATTTGATGACTATATTATTTCATTCCAAATCATAGAATCTCATCTCTATAAAGCTGCTGCCTATGCTGCCTATGCTTTTATGACTGTGGAATACCAACTATCAATCACTTAGATCATATATTTTCAGCCTTGTGAAGCAACTGCTTTCGATCACCCTTTCCCTCTTCTCTTAAAGGGGAATTTCACCCTTGGGGAATATGGGCTTGTTTTCATCATGTCCAAGGCATTTCTAGGTCAGTGAGAGGTGTTTCACACATAATTTCCCAATAGGAAGGCAGGTCTGGGCATCTCGTGCTGAATATACACCCTATTTCAGCTTCTGGTGTATTGATCTGGGGGGCAAGATCTGAAATTAAATGTAGTCCTGCTTTGTGACATTTCGCAAAGGCTCTATGTGATACTGATCACACTATATGTTTTGTGCTTGTTGATATGGTTGTCCTTGTTCGATAGAGCCATTGGATGTCTTTCAGCGATGTTCCTGTCAGCTGATTTATTCCAAAATATTTAAGCTGACACATTTTTTCCAGTCTCTGAAAATCTACATCTAGGTTTAGGTTTTACAATTGGAGATCTATTGTATCTCGATTTAAAAACATATTCTCTTTTTAGTCATAGATATGGCTACTAAACAGCAAGCTTAACTTACAACCAGCCACCTAAGCTAGGTTTACCAGCAAACGTGAGCACATGACTGGAGTTGGCTAGCTAGTTAGCCTGGCACCTGCTAACTTGTTACTATATGCTAGGCCTACCATTTGTAACTTTTTTTGCAAACTTGCAAACATCAGAAACTGTAAATGCTGAACAGAAATATAAATGCAACATGCAGAGTTGGTCCCATGTTTATATTACACAGGTGCACCTTTAGCTGGGGACAATAAAAGGCCACGCTAGAATGTGCAGTTTTGTCACACAACACAATTCCACAGATATCTCAAGTTTTGAGGGAACATGCAATTGGCATGCTGATTGCAGGAATATCCACCAGAGCTGTTACCATAAGCCGCCTCCAACATTGTTTTAGAGAATTTGGCAGTACGTCCAACCCGCCTCACAACCGCAGACCGTGTGTATCCACGCCAGCCCAGGACCTCCACATTTGGCTTCTTCACCTGCGGGATCAACTGAAACCAGCCACCAGGACAGCTGACGAAACTGTGGGTTTTCACAACCGAAGGATTTCTGCATAAACTGTCTCAGGGAAGCTCATCTACGTGCTGGTCATCCTCACCAGGGTTTGACCTGACTGCAGTTCGGTGTCGTAACCTTCGAAAAACCTTCATTTTTTATTTTATTTATTTTTTATTTAACTAGACAAGTCAGTTAAAAACAAATAATGTTTTACAATGGCTGTCTACCCAGGGCAAACTCTAACCTGAACGACGCTGGGCGAACCGGCCCTATGGGACTCCCAATCACGGCCGGTTGATTAACAGCTCGGAATCGAACTAAGGTCTGTACTAATGCCTTTAGCACTGAGATGCAGTGCCTTAGACCGCTGCATCACTCGGGAGCTCCCGTTGCTGATCTCAACGTTGTGAACAGAGTGCCCCTTGGTGACGGTGGGGTTATGGTATGGGCAAGCATAAGATACGGAAAATGAAAACAACTGCATTTTATCAATGGTAATTTGAATGCATTGCTATACCGTGATGAGATTCTGAGGCCCATTGTCGTATCATTTATCCGCCGCCATCACCTCATGTTTCAGCATGATAATGCATGGCCCCATGTTGCAAGGATGTGTACACATTTCCTGAAAACTGAAAATATCCCAGTTCTTCCATGGCCTGCAAACTCACCAGAAATGCCACCCATTGAGCATGTCTGGGATGCTCTGGTTCAACGTGTACGACAGCATGTTCCAGTTCCTGATAATATCCAGAAACTTCGCACAGCCATTAAAGAGGACTGGGACAACATTCCACAGGCCACAATAAACAGCCTGATCAACTCTATGCAAAGGAGATGTGTTACGCTGCATGAGGCAAACGGTGGTCACACCACATACTGACTGGTTTTCTGATCCACGCCCCTACCTTTTTTTAATGTATACGTGGTCGTACATTATCTGTATTTCTAGTCATGCGAAATCCATAGATTAGGGCATAATGAATGTATTGAAATTGACTGACTTCCTTATATGAACTGTAACTCAGTAAAATCTTAGAAATTGTTGCATTTTGCATTTATTTTTGTTCATTATAGTTTTACCAGCTAGCTATGTAACATAATTGACAAGGGCTGACATTGGTTATGATCATGACCGTGGAGGCTTTTAAAAATCAGTAAATGATAGGCATGATGCAAGATAGGATTTCAAACAGATGTAAATAGCAATTATTGTCAAACAAGCAAGCTATGTTGATGAGGAGAAACAATGAGAAGAAACAATAACACTACGATTTATCTGTTGTAAATCTCTAAAACTGATAAGCTGGTTTTACTATAAAAATATTTGAGAGACTAGTCAAGGATCATATCACCTCTACCTTACCTGCCACCATAGGCCCACTTCAATTTGCTTACCGCCCCAAAAGATCCACAGACGATGCAATCGCCATCACTCTGCACACTGCCCTATCCCATCTGGACAAGAGCAATAATTATGTAAGAATGCTGTTCATTGACTATAGCTCAGCATTCAACACCATAGTAACCCCCAAGCTCATCATTAAGCTCAAGGCCCTGAGCCTGAACCCCGCCCTGTGCAACTGAGTCCTGGACTTTGTGATGGGCCGCCCTCAGGTGCTGAAGGTAGGAAACATCACCTCCACTCCACTGATCCTCAGACACTGGGGCCCCACAAGGGTGTGAGCTCAGCCCCCTCCTGTACTCCCTGGTCACCCATGACTGCATGGCCAAGCACGCCTCTAACTCAATCATCAAGTTTGCAGATGATACAACAGTAGTAGGCTTGATTACCAACAATGATGAGACAGCCTACAGGGAGGAGGTGAGGGCTCTGGGAGTGTGGTGCCTGGAAAACAACCTCTCACTCAACGACAACAAAACAATGGAAATGATCGTGGACTCCAGGAAACAGCAGAGGGTGCACTATCTACATCGACAGGACCGCAGTGGAGAAGGTGGAAAGCTTCAAGTTCCTTGGTATGCACATCACTGACCAACTGAAATGGACAATCCACACAGACAGTGTGGTGAAGAAGGCGCAACAGAGCCTCTTCAACTTCAGGATGCTACATTTTTTTGGCTTGTCACCTAAGCCCTCACAAACCTTTACAGATACACAATTGAAAGCATCCTGTCGGGCTGTACCCACCGCCTGGTACGGCAACTGCACCGCCCACAATGGCAAGGCTCTCCAGAGGGTGGTGCGGTCTGCCCAACGCATTACCGGGGGCAAACTACCCGCCCTCCAGGACACCTACAGCACCTGATGTCACAGGAAGGCCAAAAAGATAATCAAGGACATAAACTACCCGAGTTACTCCCTGTTCACCCCGCTATCATCCAGAAGGCGAGGTCAGTACAGGTACATCAAAGCTGGGGCCGAGAAAATCAGCTTCTATCTCAAGGCCATCAGACTGTTAAACAGCCATCACTAGCACATTAGAGGCTGCTGCCTGTAGGCATAGACTAGAAATCACTGGGCACTTTAAGGAATGGAACACTAGTCACTTTAATAATGTTTACATATCTGGCATTACTCATCTCATATGTATATACTGTATTCTATACTATTCTACGGTATCTTAGTCACTTAATGTTTAAATATCTGGCATTACTCATCTCATATGTATATACTGTTTTCTATACTATTCTACGGTATCTCATTCACTTAATAATGTTTACATATCTTGCATTACTCATCTCATATGTATATAGTGTATTCTATACTATTCTACTGTATCTTAGTCCGTTCTGCTCTGACATCGCTCGTTCATATGAATATAGTCTTAATTAATTCCTACCTAGATTTGTGTATATTGGGTATATGTCGTGTAATTTGTTAAATATTACGTGTTAGATATTACTGCACTGTCGGAGCTAGAAGCACAGGCATTTCGCTACACCCTCAGTAACATATGCTAATCATGTGTATGTGACAAATCAAATTTGATTTAATTTAGCCAGATTCCGCTGGAAAATGTTTCATCTATTGCGAAATGTTTTGCAACGGGAATTGTTTACCGTTTACTTTAGGAACCAAACGGAAGCAACACTAGCTAAAGGAAATAAACGGAGCGGGACCTACATTCATTTGTCGTTGCGAAACGTTTTGCAACAGACGAAACGTTTTTCAACGGAATCCAACTAATAGTAATTAATGCCTACTGTACATCCCAGGTTTCGCTTTCAAAATTGTGACCATTTCCGTGAACGTCCAGGCATGCGCAGTGAAGTAGCAATGACATCGATTGTTGTTGTTTCTCTGGGCAACTGATATTGAAGTTAGATACCGGTACATTTGTTGCCATTGTGTAATCGAATATTGGACATAGCGCGCGGACTAAATCGCTGCTGAACGAACGCTACATTGTATCAAATGCGATGGGTGCTGCATCGAGCACAGAGGGTGAAAGGGAACCTCTTCTTGTTCCTCCTGACCGCGAGACGAGCATTCAGCCAGTTTACAGCCAAGTCTACGGGAGAAGATGGCTGGTTCTGACTCTGTTTTCCTTGTTGGCGTTCATGCAAGGGATAGTATGGAACACCTGGGGCCCAATTCAGAACTCTGCCATGCATGCGTACGATTTCACCAAATCTGACATCGCCGTGCTTGTTCTTTGGGGGCCAGTGGGGTTCGCGCCTTGGCTGCTATTTATATGGCTAATGGACAAAAAGGGTGAGTTGTTTTGTTCTAAATGACAGTTGACAATACTGTACTGGAACACAATGTACTTTCCTTCATGTCATTTAAAAAATTTTTTTGTCTCCATTCCAACATTTATATAGTTTTATTGCAGTGCATGAAGTTGTGAATTGTTGACACACAAATCCCTATAAAACTTTCAAGATACGATATTTCTGAGAAATCATAGATCAAAGTTGATCAGCTAAGCTACCCCCCCCCCCCCCCCTCCAAACCAAATCAACCACAAGAAAGGAAACAAAGAAACATCTTAACATTTCCCTCAGACTGACCTAGTTGCAATGTTGTTCAAATCAAATTGTATTAGTCACATGCAGCGAATACAACAGGTGTAGATCTTACAGTGAAATTCTTACTTATGAGCCCCCAACAAACAATGCAGTTAAAAAAATACGGATAAGAAATAAAAGTAACAAGTAATTAAAGAGCAACAGTAAAATAACAATAGCGAGACTATAAACAGGGGGGTACCGGTACAGAGTCAATGTGCGGGGGCACCAGTTAGTTGAGGTAATATGTACATTTAGGTAGAGTTATTAAAGTGACTATGCATAGATAATAACAGAGAGTAGCAGCGGTGTAAAAAAAGGGGGGCAATGCAAATAGTCTGGGTAGCCATTTGATTATATGTTTAGGAGTCTTATAGCTTGGGGGTAGAAGCTGTTTAGAAGCCTCTTGGACCTAGACTTGGCGCTTCGGTACCGCTTGCCGTGCGGTAGCAGAGAGAACAGTCTATGACTATGGTGGCTGGGGTCTTTGACAATTTTTAGGGCCTTCCTCTGACACCGCCTGGTATGTAGGTCCTGGATGGCAGGAAGCTTGGCCCCAGTGATGTACTGGGCCGTACGCACTACTCTCTGTAGTACCTTGTGGCCGAGCAGTTGCCATACCAGGCAGTGATGGTGCAGCTGTAGAACCTTTTGAGGATCTGAGGACCAATGCCAAATCTTTTCAGTCTCCTGAGAGGGAATAGGTTTTGATGTGCCCTCTTCACGACTGTCTTGTGTGCTTGGACTATGTTAGTTTGTTTTGTGATGTGGACATCAAGGAACGTGAACCTCTCAACCTGCTCCACTGCAGCCCCGTTGATGGGAAAGGGGGCATGCTCAGACCTCTTTTTCCTGTAGTCCACAATCATCTCCTTTGTCTTGATCACGTTGAGGGAGAGGTTGTTGTCCTTGCACCACACGGCCATAACACGGCCATAAATAACATAATGTTTCTGTCTTTTCAGTATGTTCTTTTCACCAAGTCGTTTTAGTAACCATTACAAACCAGCCTCCACAGAATAACATGTTCCTGTAAGAAATGGTGACTGACTTACTGCCTCTGTGGAGTTTTTGCTAGGACCCACTTATGTGTAGTCTCTGAAATCTCGTTCACCAATCTCTCAAACAACACAGTCCAGTCAAGTGTAATTTACAGGCAGTTCAAGTAACACTTAAAAGGAGCCATGTATAAGTGTCGCGACAAGCGCTCCCATACAGGCTAGCTAACCACCAAACCAAACCAGTTCCTCCACATCACTTGATTGACACCGTTAGCTAACACCCATCTAACACACAGAACACACTGTCAGGTGACAAAAACAGTTAATTTATCTCCCAGGAAACATAAAAGCAAATAACATATAAAGCATATTAAAGCAAAGGGCATTTGTCATAAGTTTGTCATGTGGTTAGTTAGTCATCTAGGGACATGACTGTCTCTCTAAAAACAAAATGATGACAGTGCTATGGGTGTTACATAATCTAAACAGGTCATACAGTGTAATATAATTTTTTGCTACTGTAGTATGTAGGCCAACCCTGATGAAAAGCAGCTCCAATGACTGTCTGGTAGAGATTAGAATGAAATGTATTTTGTACACAGGATCCACATACCAGCATCTGCCATTGTTTAGTTGTGCCATCTTTAGTACATGGAGATCTGACAGACAGGAACAGATTTCCTAAAGGGAACCCGCAGAAACATTTGGAGATACAGAATTCATGTTTCCCCAACATTTCTTTATTTTATTTGTATTTATTAAACCATTAATTAACTAGGCAGTGATCAAAATCAGATTTAGTTTATCTGATGATAGGATTATCAATTTGTCACCAATTGTGTACTTTTTCAGCTAGTGACTCGCACTCATCACTACCAAGGGGAAATTGGGGAACAGATAATGACTAGGGGAACAGAAGTTCTCTTAAATGATGGTCATGTGGTGGAAACTGAAAATGTAGACTTAAGTCAGAAAGGAAGCTGCATTTCTCTGGGTGTGTATATGAGGAAGAGAACTGGGATGTTGTGGTTTGGGGGGAGTTGACTGGGGACTAGTGATTCATATTTGGGATAATGTTTAGAATGATCTCAACAATTATAGAAAATACACTATGTGACCAAAAGTATGTGGACAACTGCTCGTCGAACATCTCTCATTCCAAAATCATGGGTATGGACTTGGTCTCCCTTTCCTGCTATAACAGCCTCCAGTCTTCTGGGAAGCCTTGTTGGAACATTGCTGCGGGGTCTTGCTTCCATTCAGCCACAAGAGCATTAGTGAGGTCAGGCACTGATGTTGGGCGATTAGGCCTGGCTCGCAGTCAGAGTTCTAATTAATCCCAAAGGTGATCGATGGGGTTGCAGTCAGGGCTCTGTACCAGCCAGTCAAGTTCTTCCACACCGATTATGACAAACCATTTCTGTATGGACCTCGCTTTGCACGGGGGCATTATCGTCCTGAAACAGGAAAGGGCATTCCTCAAACTGTTGCCACAAAGTTGGAAGCACAGAATCGTCTAGAATGTCATTGTATGATGTAGCATTAAGATTTGCCTTCATTGGAACTTACGGGCTTAGCCCGAACCATGAAAAACAGCCCCATATCATTATTCCTCCTCCACCAAACTTTACAGTGGACACTATGCATTCGGGCAAGTAGCGTTCTCCTGGCATTCTCCAAACCCAAATTAGTCCGTCAGACTAACAGATGGTGAAGTGTGACTCATCACTCCAGATAATGCGTTTCCACTGCTCCAGAGTCCAATGGCCACTCCAGCCGACGCTTGCCATTGCGCATGGTGGTCATAGGCATGTGTGTGGTTGCTAGGCCATGGAAATTAATTTAATGAAGCTCCCGACGACAGTTCTTGTCCTGACGTTGCTTCCAGAGGCAGTTTGGAACACAGTGAGTGTTACAACCATGGACAGACAATTTCTACACGCTTCAGCACTTGACGGTCCCGTTCTGTGAGCTTGTGTGGCCTACCACAACTGAGCCGTTGTTGCTCCTAGATGTTTCCCCTTCACAATAACAGCACTTGCAGTTGACTGGGGCAGCTCTAGCAGGGCAGAAACTTGACTAACTGACTTGTTGGGAAGGTGGCATCCTATGATGGTGCCATGTTGAAAGTCACTGAGCTATTCAGGAAGGCCATTCTACTGCCAATGTTTGTCTATGGAAATTGCATGGCTGTTTGCTCGATTTTATACACCGTTCAGCAACGGGTGTGGCTGAAATAGCATAGTCCACTAATTTGAAGTGGTGTCCACATACTTTTGTATATACAGTGCATTCGGAAATTATTCAGACCCCTTGACTTTTTCCAAATTTTGATACAGCCTTATTCTAAAATGTATTAAATATTTTTTTCCCTCATTCTACACACAATACCCCATAATGACAAGGCAAAAAAAGTTTTGGGGGACATATAATAGATTACAAATGAAAAACAGAAATATCACATTTGCATAAATATTCAGACACTTTACTCAGTAATTTGTTGAAGCACCTTTGGCAGCGATTACAGCATTGAGTCTTCTTGGTTAAGACACCACAAGCTTGGCACACCTGTATTTGGGGAGTTTCTCCCAGGTTGGATGGGGAGCGTCACTGCACAGCTATTTTCAGGTCTCTATAGTCCAGAGATCTTCGATCGGGTTCAAGTCCGGGTTCTGGCGGGGCCATTTCAAGGACTTTCAGAGACTTGTCCCGAAGCCACTCCTGCATTGTCTTTGCTGTGTGTTTAGGGTTGTTGTCATGTTGGAAGGTGAACCTTCACCCAGTCTGAGGTCCTGAGATCTCTGGAGCAGGTTTTCATCAAGGATCGTACTTTGCTCCGTTCATCTTTCCCTCGATCCAGACTAATCTTTCAGTCCCTGCTGAAAAACATGCCCACAGCATGATGCTGCCAACACCATGCTTCACCTAAGGGATGATGCCAGGTTTCCTCCAGAAATGACACTTGGCGGGCCTCCCGGGTGGCGCAGTGGTCTAGCTGTGCCACCAGAGATTCTGGGTTCGAGCCCAGGCTCTGCTGCAGGCCGGCCGCGACCAGGAGGCTCATGGGGCGACGCACAATTGGCCCAGCGTTGTCCGGGTTAGGAAGGGTTTGGCCGGCAGG
This sequence comes from Oncorhynchus mykiss, assembly GCF_013265735.2. Classification (NCBI taxonomy): domain Eukaryota; kingdom Metazoa; phylum Chordata; class Actinopteri; order Salmoniformes; family Salmonidae; genus Oncorhynchus; species Oncorhynchus mykiss. Next base: position 57,202,020 of record NC_048567.1, on the reverse strand, counting down.
GATATCCTTGTCTCATCGCGCACTAGTGACTCCTGTGGCGGGCTGGGCGCAGTGCACGCTGCCCAGGTCGCTAGGTGTATGGTGTTTCCTCCGACACATTGGTGCGGCTGACTTCTGGGTTGGATGTGCATTGTGTCAAGAAGCAGTGCGGCTTGGTTGGGTTGTGTTTCGAAGGACGCATGGCTCTCGACCTTCGCCTCTCCTGAGTCTGTACAGGAGTTGCAGCGATGAGACAAGACAGTAACTACTACTAATTGGATACCACGAAAAAGGGGTAAAATAAAACAAAAATAATAAAACAAGGGGAAAAAAAGAAGTGACACTTGGCATTCAGGCCCAAGAGTTCAATCTTGGATTCATCAGACCAGAGATTCTTGTTTCTTATGGTCTGAGAGTCTTTAGGTGCCTTTTGGCAAACTCCAAGCAGACTGTCATGTGCCTTTTACTGAGTGGCTCTTGCTGGCCAGTATAACATATATGCCTGATTGGTAGAGTGGTGCAGAGATGGTTGTCCTTCAGGAATGTAATCCCATCTTCACAGAGGAACTCTGGCAGAGCTCCAGAGTGACCATTGGGTTCTTGGTCACCTCCCTGACCAAGGCCCTCCCCCGATTGCTCAATTTGGCCGGGCGGCCAGCACTAGGAATAGTCTTGGTGGTTCCAAACTTCTTCCATTTAAGAATGATGGAGGCCACTGTGTTGTTGGGGACCAGATCTGTGCCTTGACTCAATCCTGTCTCTACAGACAATTCCTTCGACCTCCTGGCTTGGTTTTGCTCTGACATACACTGTCAACTGTGAGTCCTTATATAGACAGATGTGTGCCTTTCCAAATCATGTCCAATCAATTGAATTTACCACAAGTTGACTCCAATCAAGTTGTAGAAACATCTCAAGGATGCTCAATGGGAACAGGATGCACCTGAGCTCAATTTCGAGTCTCATAGCAAAGGGTCTGAATAGTTATGTAAATAAGGTATTTCTGTTTTAAAAATTTTATAAATTAGCAAACATTTCTTAAAACCTGTTTTCACTTAGTCATTACGTGGTATTGTGTGTAAATTGATGATATTTAAAAAATAAATATTTTAGAATAAGGCTGTAACTTAACAAAATGGAAAAAGTAAAGGGGTCTGAATACTTTCTGAATGCACTGTGTAGTAGTACTGTAACATTTGGAACAGTTTTACAGAATAACCTCCCATTTTTCTCTCTCTAGTCCCCAAACTAACCTACTTCAACCCCACCTCTCCCATCGCTGTCTCCCCTCTTCTCTTTACTCTCTCGCCATCTCTCCCCTCTTTCTCCACCTCGCCCCTTTCATGCTACATCTCTCCCCTCTTGTGCTGCAGGTCTGCGGGTGTCTCTTCTACTGTCAGCCTTCTTCATGGTGATTGGGACAGCGCTGCGAAGTGTCCCTGTACAAGAACAGCATCTAAGACGATGGTAACAACCCTCACTCCCAGAGCCATGCTAAATACTTTATATATAGTCCATACCAACCTTTTCTAGCATGAGAGCTACTCATTTATTTTCAAACTTTCAAATTATTCTCTTTTCCTCTTGCCTGCAACTCTTCCACTGGTCCTTACTGTACACAATAACGTTTTCTGTCAACATACTTGGTAAAATAAATAATGGTAAATTAACAACTCTTAATAAAAGGATGGCCCTATAAAATCTGTGATTTTCTCTCTCCAAATTATGTTTGATATTTTCCCAAATTATGTTTTCTCAGTTGAATTTTTCCTGGTTTTTGTTTTTCACTCTCAACATTACAATTGTTTATAGAGAAACAATTGGATATTCATGTAAATGCTTAAATTACAACAGAAGACCATTTCTTGTGGGGGTCTGGAAGAAAACTAACAAGTAGATTATTTATTTTTTATTGCGCATCTAGTGAGTGAGGAATGTGCCGTCTAATGTGCCTGTCTAGTGATGGTTCTGTACTGCTGCTGCTCATTTCATGGCCTAGTTTGCAAATAACAAATACCAGTCAAAATTTTGGACACACCTACTCATTCAATTATTATTATTTTTTACTATTTTATATATTGTAAATAATAGTGAAGACATCACAACTATGAAATAACACATGGAATCATGTAGTATCCAAAAAAGTGTTTAACAAATCAAAATAGATTTTAGATTTTAGATTCTTCAAAGTATCCACCCATTTGCCTTGATGGCAGCTTTGCACACTCTTGGCATTCTCTCAACCAGCTTCACCTGGAATGATTTTCCAACAGTCTTGATGGAGTTCCCACATATGCTGAGCACTTGTTGGCTGCTTTTCTTTCACTCTGCGGTCCAACTCATCCCAAACCATCTCAATTGGGTTGAGGTCAGGTGATTGTGGAGGCCAGGTAATCTGAAGCAGCACTCCATCACTCTCCTTGGTAATATAGCCCTTACACAGCTTGGAGGTGGTGTTGGGTCATTATCCTGTTGAAAAACAAATGATAGTCCCACCAAGCGCAAACCAGATGTGGTATTATTGGGGTATTATTGATTGTATGTTTGTTTATTCCATGTGTAACTCTGTGTTGTTGTATGTGTCAAACTGTATTGCTTTAGAATGCTGTGGTAGCCATGCTGGTTAAGGGTACCTTGAAATCTAAATAAATCACAGACAGTGTCACCAGCAAAGCACCATCACACCACCTCCTCCAGGCTTCATGGTGGGAACCACACATGCGGATATCATCCGTTCACCTACTCTGCGTCTCAAAAAGACACGGCGGTTGGAACCAGAAATCTCTCATTTGGACTCATCAGACCAAAGGACAGATTTACACTGGTCTAATGTCCGTTTCTTGTTTCTTGGCCCAAGCAAGTCTCTTCTTCTTATTGGTGTCCTTTAGTAGTGGTTTCTTTGCAGAAATTTGACCATGAAGGCCTGATTCATACTGTCCCCTCTGAACAGTTGATGTTGAGATGTGTCTGTTACTTGAACTCTGTGAAGCATTTATTTAGGCTGCAATTTCTGAGACAGGTAACTCTAATGAACTTATCCTCTGCAGCAGAGGTAACTCTGGGTCTATCTTTCCTGTGGCAGTCCTCATGAGAGCCAGTTTCATCATAGCGCTTGATGGTTTTTGCGACTGCACTTGAAGAAATGTTCCGCATTGACTGACCTTCATGTCTTAAAGTATTGATGGACTGTAATTTCTCTTTGCTTATTTGAGCTGTTCTTACCATAATATGGACATGATCTTTTACCAAATCTTCTGTATACCACCACTACCTTGTCACAACACAACTGATTGGCTCAAATGCATTAAGATGGAAAGATATTCCACAAATATTTTTTTTTAACAAGGCACACCTGTTAATTGAAATATATTCCAGGTGAGGTACACCTCATGAAGCTGGTTGAGAGAATGCCAAGAGTGTGCAAAGTTGTCATCAAGGCAAAGGAAGGCTATTTTGAAGAATCTTAAATATAAAATATATTTTGATATGTTTAACACTTGTTTTGGTTACTACATGATTTCATATGTGTTATTTCATAGTTTTGATGTGTTCACTATTATTCTACAATGTAGAAAATAGTAAAAAATAAAGTAAAACCCTTGAATGAGTAGGTGTGTCCAAACCTTTGACTGGTACTGTACATCTGCCAGGTAAGCCTACTATGCAGTTAACAATTAATTGAGGAGGTTTTGGTGAAAGTATTTCTGTCAACCCACAAGTTTGTTATCACATCAACTGTCTACACACGGAGTGATCGACAAACACGCGCACCACACAGACATATGGGCAATATTGCTGGAAATTAATTGGCAGATAACGTGTTAGGTTTTAAAGAAAAATATATATATATATATATATATGACCAGTGAAATATACCTGCTGGAGCGTGTGCTACGGGTTTGGCTTTTAAAGCCAATACTGGCTAACCAGGGGTTAAATAATGTCAATGTTTTGTTGCTGGGAGGTTGCAGTGTCTGATTCTTGTGAGGTAGAACACGTGAACATTTCATGTACTTTCAGAATTGTTTGGTGAGCTACTCCTAGGTGGCCTGAGAGTTACTGGTGGCTCATGATCAACCCGGTCCATACTGTATACACAGTTGAAGTCGGAAGTTTACATACACTTAGGTTGGAGTCATTCAAACTCGTTTTTCAACCACTCCACAAATGTCTTGCTAACAAACTATAGTTTTGACAAGTCGGTTAGGACATCTACTTTGTGCATGACACAAGTAATTGTTCCAACAATTGTTTACAGACAGATTATTTCACTTATAATTCACTGTATCACAATTCCAGTGGGTCAGAAGTTTACATACACTAAGTTGACTGTGCCTTTAAACAGCTTGGAAAATTCCAGAAAATTATGTCATGGCTTTAGAAGCTTCTGATAGGCTAATTGACATAATTTGAGTCAATTGGAGCTATACCTGTGGAAGGCCTACCTTCAAACTCTGTGCCTCTTTGCTTGACATCATGGGAAAATCAAAAGAAATCATCCAAGACCTCAGAAAACAAATTGTAGACCTTCACAAATCTGGTTCATCCTTGGGAGAAATGTCCAAATGCCTGAAGGTACCACGTTTATCTGTACAAACAATAGTATGCAAGCATTAACACCATGAGACCACGCAGCCGTCATACCGCTCAGGAACGCGGTATGGCGTTCTGTCTTCTAGAGATGAACGTACTTTGGTGCAAGAAGTGCAAATCAATCCCAGAACAACAGCAAAGGACCTTGTGAAGATGCTGGAGGAAACAGGTACAAAGTGTCTATATCCACAGTAAAAAGAGTCCTATATCGACATAACCTGAAAGGCTGCTCAGCAAGGAAGAAGCCACTGCTCCAAAACCGTCATAAAAAGCCAGACTACGGTTTGCAAATGCACATGGGGACAAAGATTGTACTTTTTGGAGAACTTTCCTCTGGTTTAATGAAACAAAAATAGAACTGTTTGGCCATAATGACCATCGTTATGTTTGGAGGAAAAAGGGGATGCTTGCAAGCCGAAGAACACCATCCCAACCGTGAAGAACGGGGGTGGCAGCATCATGTTGTGGGTGTGCTTTGCTGCAGGAGGGACTGGTGCACTTCACAAAATTGAAGAAATCATGTGGAAGGAAAATTCTGTGGATATATTGAAACCATCTCATGACATCAGTCAGGAAGTTAAAGCTTGGTCACAAATGGGTCTTCCAAATTGACAATGACCCCAAGCATTCTTCCAAAGTTGTGGAAAAATGACTTAAGGTCAACAAAGTCAAGGTATTGGAGTGGCCATCTGTCGTGGAAAATTGCAAGATTATGTTATAATGCTTGTATTGCATTATAATGGTTGTTTTATTCGACCATAATAGAGTATTCTGTTAACTATTGTGTGTGTGTTCCACTGAGGATGGGCCTCTATGAGAGAGCACTGACAGAGGAGATTTACGATGTCTTTGGGTGATAAAACCTAAAGAGCATTCCAGATAACATGAGGTAATGGTTCTGTGCTATGAATTACCAGGAACGAGATTAGAACCTCGTCTTAAGGGACCAAACTGAACGATAATTTATAGTGATTGTTATCTGGCTAAGAAATACTCCTTTCTCAATTATAATGTCCCTTTGTGAACTGTTCCTAAGATCTGTGGTTCGTCATGTAAGTTGAGAGGGGTGTATCTTGGCTATAAAAGATCTTTGTACTTTTATGTTGGTACTTTCATTGGTTCATTAGAGATGGCGCATCATTGAAAGTCAAAAGGCTATTGCAAAGCTCTTATTATTTAAGATGTACTTTAAGTATAACTCTGACTGGTGTGTGAAGTTTGTAACTCTCCTCATTTGGTAAAGCAGAAATAAACCACCACACATCACAAAGCCCTGACCTCAATCCTATAGAAAATGTGTGGGCAGAATTGAAAAAGTGTGTGCGGGCAAAAACAATTGTTGTGTGTAGAAATTATAATGGACCTACATATATTTCCAAATATCTGCCCTTTGACCTGCCAGTCTGAGAAATGATCTGTGCGGCCCTCTGTTGAATTTTCACATCCCGATGTGACCCTCAAGCCAAAGTTATTGCCCACCCTTGCTTTATATAGTGATACAGTCAGGTCCAGAATTATTGCCCACCCTTGCTTTATATAGTGATACAGTCAGGTCCAGAATTATTGCCCACCCTTGCTTTATATAGTGATACAGTCAGGTCCAGAATTATTGCCCACCCTTGCTTTATATAGTGATACAGTCAGGTCCAGAATTATTGCCCACCCTTGCTTTATATAGGGATACAGTCAGGTCCAGAATTATTGCCCACCCTTGCTTTATATATATTTCCTCAATACAGAATCTTTACAGAGCCTTTATATCATTCAGTCTGCGCCTAAGGACTGCCCTCTTCAAAGTCCGGAGACTGAGTTAGCTATTGAAAAATGTGGGTTTTGCTGTTTATGTGGATTTTGATATGCGCTTGCGATTATTGTCTTGCTGGAAGGTCCACTTGCGGCCAAGTTTCAGGTTCCTGGCAGAGGCAACCAGGTCTTTGGCTAAAATGTCCTGGTACTTGGTAAAGTTCATAATCCCATTGACTTTAACAAGATACAGTACACCTGTGTCCAATACCAGGCAAGTTTACCACTGTTCCAGTGGTTTAAACTTCTTAATGGTTTTTTCATGCTTGTTAACTAATTTTTATACCCCAGTGAAACAGAAAGCCATGGAAGGCCACAGTACAGTTTCTTAAAAAGAGATTAACTGAAATAAAATAGAATGTTAATGCAGATTTAATTTATTTAGATTTTTTTTTTATAAGAATGTTAAGGGGTACCAATAATTGTCACCTTTTAGAAATAATTATATTGTTTGTTAAACAAAATCTTTCACTGAGCAATGATATTAGTATAAAATAATTATCCAACTTCTTTCAGCATACTGTAGTGTCTTTACTATCATTAAACTGAAGACTTATAGTTTTTATCAAAGATTCTCTGTAATTAGTGTTACGCGATCAAACTGATTAATCATGTAACTGTAATTAACTAGGAAGTCGGGGCACCAAGGAAAATATTCAGATTACAAAATATTCAGATTACAAAGATATTTTCATATCTGATCCATAGTCTTCTGATTAATGAATTATTTACTTTACCTCACGTTAGTCTCATTCCAAACGTTGTAAATTGTTGGTTATCTGCACGAACCCAGTCTTCACTATGAGTCATCCATACATCAATTGTCTTAAATCATTTATTTATTACTAACTAAGTAATTCACAGAAATACATGAACAAACAATCAAGGTAAATATGGTTACAAGAAATGATAGGGGAATGTGCCCTAGTGGGCTAAACCGGCATCGCGGCTTGGTGGACAAAAGGGGGAGTCAGCTGAGAAGTCACTACAGAGTAATAATTATAACAGTTGAAATACTAATCCTTTGCACATGAACGCTCACTCATTCGGGAACAATTGCAATCAATATATATATTTACGCTCAGTGTGTCATCTTGATCGCTGTTGAAAAGTTAGTTTCTGTTGGAGAGTTTGTCCAGGTTAGAGGGGATAGTTCAGAGCGACATTCATCCGTTTCGTTATGGAGTGAATGTTTCGGCGGTTGTCGTTCTTCGCGTTCAATGATACCAAATTCCTAGCTGCAGACTAGTAATTAATATCAAAGACTTGTCTTATTCTGTCTGTATCGATTGTCTAAGAGTTTAACCACGTGGTATGGTTAAAGGATTCAGCAATGGTCTGCAACCTTCGTCCCCTCCTAATGGAGAAAAACATGGTCTGGTGATAATTTCTCAAAGTTGGGTTTTATTCAGAATTGCAGAAAAGGGCTGTCCCAGAATGCCTGACCCTAACTGGGCTAAAGGGCGGTCCTCTGATTTAGTTAAACTCAAAAGGGAATTGGAGTTTCCTTCATTAAACAGTCTAAAATCACATCACACAATTTTACAAACAGTATCATACTCACTCATTCATCTTATACAACAATTAGATGTAAATCTCATATCTGAGGCTATTATATAAACAGCGTTATGGTAATGTGGCCGCACCGTCTCCCATGAGCCTCACCAAAATGTAACGGACCAGTTCATAGCTGGATTCTTCACCGATCTTTTATACTTTCTCCGGAACATAAATGTTGTTCGGACCTCAAGTTCTGTGAGGTGGAAGAAATTCCTTTGTTCTCTATGAAAATTCACTCTGTCTCTTATACTGTGTGGCCATGAGGCTGGGTCTTCTCAGGAATTTACGACCTCTCTCTGACCACAGCAGCCTAGTTGAAGGAGGCAGGGGGAGGCTGGGAGAGGGGGATGGGCTTGCTGTACCCAAAGAGGACAACGTCATGACAATATAGCTCAATATTTGAATAAGTTATCCAGTCTTTTTTTTCTCATCTTTATCAAAGGTGCCAATAATTTTGAACCTGACTTTTTGCTCCATGCTGTATGATTCTGCTCAAACCTGGTCTACGGTGCATTCGGAAAGTATTTAGACCTCTTGACTTTTTCCATATTTTGTTACAGCCTTATTCCAAAATATATTAAATAGTTTTTTCTCCTCATCAATCTACACACAATACCCCATAAGGACAAAGCAAAAACAGGTTTTTAGACATTTTTGCAAATGTATTAAAAATAAAGCACTGAAATATCACATTTACATAAGTATTCAGACCCTTTACTCAGTACTTTGTTGAAGCACCTTTGGCAGCAATTACACCTGTATTTGGGGAGTTTTTCCCATTATTCTCTGCAGATCCTCTCAAGCTCTGTCATGTTGGATGGGGAGTGTCTCTGCACAGCTATTTTCAGAGATTTTCGATTGGGTTCAAGTCCAGGCTCTGGCTGGGCCACTCAAGGACATTGAGACTTGTCCCGAAGCTACTCCTGCATTGTCTTGGCTGTGTGCTTAGGTTAGTTGTCCTGTTAGGTGAACCTTCGCCCCAGCCTGAGGTCCTGAGCTCACTGGAGCATGTTTTCATCAAGGATCTCTATGTATTTTGCTTTGTTCATCTTTCCCTCGATCCTAACTAGTCTCACATTCCCTGCCGCTGAAAACATGCCCACAGCATGAATCTGCCACCACCAAGCTTCACCGTAGGGATTGTGCCAGGTTTCTTCCAGACGTGACGCTTGATTTCATCAGACCAGACAATCTTGTTTCTCATGGTCTGAGAGTCCTTTAGGTGCCTTTTGGCAAACTCCAAGCGGGCTGTCATGTGCCTTTTACTTAGAAGTAGCTTCCGTCTGGCCAGTTTACCATAAAGGCCTGATTGGTGGAGTGCTGCAGAAATGGCTGTCTTTCTGGAAGGTTCTCCCATCTTCACAGAAGAACTCTGTCAGAGTCACCATCATGTTCTTCGTCACATCCCTGACCAAAGCCCTTCTCTCCCGATTGCTGAGTTTGGCCGGGTGGCCAGCTCTAGGAAGAGTCTTAGTGTTTCCAAACTTCTTCCATTTAAGAATGATGGAGGCCACTGTGTTTTTGGAGACATTCCCCAGATCTGTGTCTCGACACAATCCTGTCTCGGAGCTCTACGGACAATTCCTTCGATCATGTTTTGGTTTTTGCTCTGACATGCACTGTTAACTCTGACAGGTATGTGCCTTTCCAAATCATGTCCAGTCAATTGAATTTACCACAGTTGGACTCCAATCAAGTTGTAGAAACATCTCAAGGATGGTCAATGGAGACAGGATGCACCTAAGCTCAATTTCGAGTCTCGTTGCAAAGGGTCTGAATACTTATTTAAGTAAGGTTTTTCTGTTTTTTATTTGTAATAAATTTGCAATAGATTCGAAAAACCATTATGTCATTATGGGGTATTGTGTGTAGATGTAGGATTTTTTATTTATTTAATCCATTTTAGAATAAGGCTGTAAAGTAACAATGTGGAAAAAGTCAAAGTTTGAATACTTTCCCGAATGCACTGTACTCTGGCATGAGTTTCGATACAAGATCATGCCCCATAATGTTGTGAGATTATTTCTCTAGAAAACTCAGATCAAACGTAGGCTACTCAGATCAAACGTAGGCTACACAGAATTGTATATTTATTAAAATTACAAATCATTTGAATAGCTATGGTAATTTGCTGGTTTCTGCTTTTAAATTGCAGCTTTAGGGAGAAAAGAAAGGACCCATCTAGTTGAGCATAGTTTTGATGGATGAAAGAATTCATGAACCACTTGTTTGACACTCATATTGAACTGTCACATTGAAATAGTTCCTGCTCGTTTTGAATGCCTCACAATAACAGAGACCTGGAAATGGGATTGAGGCTCACCGTTTCCTCCTAAAAATGTGAATTCTATTTTAATTGTTGAATTGTGTGGATGCTTCTTTTTTGTTGCTCTTATTGACTACTGCTTTCATTCACACTGTCATTTCTGCCATCCTTATTTCCACCAGCTGAAAACCCCCGAGAAGGAAACCATGTCCTTTCTTCCATTGCTCTCTTAAAAAATATAGTCAATACTAAAAAAGCATCTGTGTGTTGAAAGGAGGCCTAGGCAAGGTTATCTGGATTACTTATAAAGGTACTTTTATTATCCTACCTGCTCTATTGTTCATCTCCCACGTATTTCTTATTAGGCTCCACAATGAGCTCGAGTCAGGTGATACATGAAGGGTATTTCAATTGAGGAAGGAAATTGTATTCCCTTAATGAGGTGTATAGCACTTTCACCAACTGAATTTATGATGTTAGGTTTGTTCATTTTGCTCCCAAAGGTTAGGTTAAAAACTCATTGTATTCTAACGGCACATTTTCTCGGAGTCTGATTGGGTCTGTAAAATGAGACCATTTAGTTAAGTTTATTGCTATATTAATACAGACTAAAAAGTCTAAAATAAATTGGAAAGATTGGCTCTTGTTTTAGGAGAGATGCTTAGGAAATGAGACTCATGAATGATTCCTTCATTGTAGAAAATGATATAAAGGTGTTTGAAGAAAGTATAAACTTTTATATTGTGTTTGCCCCAGGCTTTGTAAAGTCTGGTCCCAAATCTGTTTATGCTACAACACATATCTGGGACCAGGCTAAGGCTATGTGCCATTACTGCATGTAACTGACAACAACCTCTTCATGCCCCACAAGTCTTCATTCTCCCTGTGTCACCTCTATGCTTCAGAGGGCAGCTGAGTATGGAACAACAGAATAGGTGTGTGTGTGTGTGTGTGTGTGTGTGTGTGTGTGTGTGTGTGTGTGTGTGTGTATGTGTACTAGACTAGAGATCTGCATAAAGTTGACTTGAAACTACATGTCCTTGGCCAAGGGTCATCCATAAGCATGACATAATATTGTGTTGGTGTGGACGTTTTTACAGTGACTATGCCTACGTGGCTGAAGAGGGCATATGCTGTTGTACTTTGTCATGTGAGAAATACAGGGTCACACTGAGGCATACACCATCAAACAAGAGAGGCGGTTCTCGTGGAGGAGTGTTACATTGCAGGCAGTAAGGATGCCTACACAACCGCACTCTGCAGACAAAGTACTCTGTGGAGTGCTGTTGTGATTATAAGATCTCCGCATCCAACTGAGACCCAGAAAGTGTTGCTATCGAGGTGATAAAGTGCCAATACGTAAAGGTTTAACACCCATCTATGTTAAGCACTATCCCTGAGATGGTGTCTCTCCTCTCACAGTTCCAGTGATTACATTATACATCTAGCCTATACGGGACAAACAATTCAAGACACGCTTACCACGCCTAACTCCTGTACTAATTCATGTCAACCTATGTTTATAGTTGTAGTATTTAAGAGTAGGTAACAGTTGTAATGCCAGTAAGGGAGGATTTTATGATCAACTTTGTGCCTTTTATGAAAACGCGTTAGTGATGTCAAAATATACTCCTAGAGGGAAGGTAGATCCTTATGCCATGCGAGTGGAGTACCTCCCTCATACCATGGCAACCGTACTGTTCTGTGAGTTGTGCGGTTCCTGAGCAAGCAGCCACTGTGCGTTTAAACCATAAAGATTTATGAAGTTTCTCAGAGGGCTTGAAATTGTTCTGACCTTTGGAGATCAGAACAGATAACCTGAGGTAACCTCTGACACTTTCACTTAGGCGTATATGATTCCTTAATATTTCCACTGAACAGTAAAGCCTTATTGAGCTGTGTATCTAACAGCCTATGATCTATTCAGAAACAGATCCCCAAGTCACCAGCAGGTGTCACTCATTGCATTGCGTTTGCTGCTGCTGCTGCTCACAGGTCTATGGCTGCACAGTTCGAGATCTGAGACATGGGGTTTGTGTTATTTTTACCCATGCTGCTGCCATCTACTTGTCTCACACACACATAAATATTCAATTTCCATCTCTCTTGAAACGTCAAGAGTGTGGGTGCTGCTGGGGCTACGACGGTGATTTTAGATACGACCAATGGTAAGAGGTTCTGCTGATCTGTTGAGAGGTCTGTGGGAATAAGAGGAGATGAACGGGGAGAGGAGAAGACAGGGTAGAAGAGGGGAGAGGTGAGGGAAGTAAAGGAAAGAGGAGCAGATAGGAGAGAAAAGGAAAGCAGGAGGAGAGGAGCTGAGAGAAGAGGAGAGGAAGGGAGCTGAGAGGAGGAGAGGAGAAGATAGAAAATGAGAGGAAGGAAGCTGAGAGAGGACAGGAGAAGATAGAAAAGGAGAAGAAGGAAGCTGAGAGGAGGACAGGAGAAGAGAGGAGAAGAGGTGAAGATAGAAAATGAGAGGTAGGAAGCTGAGAGGAGAAGGAAAAGAGGAGAGGAGAAAGAAAAGGAGAAGAAGGAAGCTGAGATGAGGACAGGAGCTGAGAGAAGAGAGGAGGAGAAGAGGTGAAGATAGAAAATGAGAGGAAGGAAGCTGAGAGGAGGACAGGAGAAGAGAGAAGAGGTGAAGATAGAAAATGAGAGGTAGGAAGCTGAGGGAAGAGAGGAGAAAGAAAAGGAGAAGAAGGAAGCTGAGAGGAGGACAGGAGATGATAGAAAAGGAGAGGAAGGAAGCTGAGAGGACAGGAGCTGGGAGAAGAGAGGAGGAGAAGAGGTGAAGATAGAAAAGGAGAGGAAGGAAGCTGAGAGGAGGACAGGAGCGGAGAAGAGGGGAAGATAGAAAAGGAGAAGAAGGAAGAGCTGAGAGGAGAAGAGCGGAGAAGAAGAGGTGAAGATAGAAAAGGAGAGAATCTGAAAGGAGCTGAGTGAGTTCAAGTGCATCCCAGCCAGCGATCAAACAGAGTCTTTGATTTTCATCCCCTCCTAAAGATTGATTTAGAAACAGGATGGCTCCCCTGACAGCACACACTAGATCATATTTTTAAAGAGGGAGAACAATCGTTTCATGTTCGATGGGCGTATTTCTTCACCATATGCTCTGGAGGGTAAACTTTGTTCAGTTTGGAGCTCATTTCTGAGAATCAAAGGGAGTGGGTTGTGAGATTGAAACACCTTCCTGTTGTCAGAGCTGCTCTCTGGTGTAGTTCAAGTAAGGAAACGTACCTGAAGGCGATCTTTGTGTGAGTCAGAATATCTGAAAAGAGGCCAGGGCAGGGGAGGAGGAGAAAAGACAAGACATCATTACAATGGTCACTAATTTGACAGAGGTCCGAGCACCAATATGATAACTCTTGAATTAAAGCAGGCAATGCTCAAATGTTTGCAAATACAGAGAACTGATGCAAAGGTTCTCTCTCAGAAATATCTTCACATCTCGTTGATTGGCTACACACACACACACACACACACACACAACCGTGACGTGTTGTGTCCCTGTACCAACTGCAAACTTTGCCACTGTGCCAATGATACTGCCATGGCCTCTCTGATTGTACATTAGATTCGATCAGGTATCTGGAAGTGGCAGTGGGATCATTTCTGTCGCACAGTGCCAGGTTAGAGACGCGACCATATCGTATATCTAACTGACTGACTTGCACGCTGGGCTGGCTTGGTCTCAGAGCAATGAGATTTTCTCTGACAGGGTTCATCAATATACATTAAGTGAATCATCTCTCACAGAACGACTGCCCTCCCTCCATCCTCCCCTCTTCCACACCCAGGGTTGGAGAGTTACTCATGTGATCTGATTAAAACTAACTTCAATCAGTTATGTTACCAGCAAAAATATTGTAATCAGATTACAGATACTATTGAAAAACTAGATTACTTTTTGGATTCCGAAAAGATGTTTGTGAAAAAAAAAACATTGACACCTTTCTGTTTTCTCAATGACATTCAATTCAGGCATTGAAAAAGGGTGCCGGTTTTAATTTGTTCCACCTTAGTGAGTCTGACCAAATCAGAGACCACTATGATGACACACCAAATGCGTTTGATGGATCCTTTTTGTCTTCTAATGCCTCTTAAAGGGAAAGTAATCCAAAAGAGGTCAGTTTTAGGATGTGTTGTCATCAAGTGTACAAGATGGAAGATAGATTTGTGGACAAGCGGGCACCATAAATCTTTTAATTATTTTGATCATTCTGTTTGACTTGAATGGAATGAATGATCACAGCGTGAGAGGGAGGGAGACTGGGGACGGGTGCGAGATGGAGGGAGTGTGGAGGAGGGAGAGAGACTGGGGGAAGGAAGAGAGAGCTGGAGAAGGAGTGTGTTAAGTGAGGGGAGGGAGAGAGAGGAGGAAGGTGAAAGGGATTGAGGGAAAGCAGTGGGAGAGGGAGAGAGATGTGAGGGAGAGTATTGTAGGAGATGGAGGGAGGGGGGAGTTAACCGTCGTTTGAGAAGATCTCAGGAGGAGATATGGGATAGCTACACTTCCATCGATCTGTCTTGTCAGCGTTGACAGCTCTTTGTCTTCTGCTATGAGCTTATCTGGTTTGAACTCAAGGCAGACAGCAGTGTTCGACTGGTTTACGGGTGCCAGGACTGTAGCAGAATGTCTGTCAATATTAGTGCTGTGTTCTTTTCCTCGAGATAAGACTCAGCAAAGAAGATGCACAGGTTCTTAATAGTTTTTTTTAGTCTCACCTTTGTTGCCTGCCTTGTAATCTTTTCGAAGAGTTATTGTACATTTACCAAGCTGAAGAAGCTTCTATCTGGAAAGATAACCATTTTATCTTAAATCATACCCACATTAATGCTAATAATGAAAATCGTTAAAGGATTTGCACCAGAGGTGGGCAATTTTGTCTCGGGCCTCGTTGGGGCTTCAAAATTCAGTGGATGGTCGCAAGTTTTTTTTTTTTTTTTTTTTGTTGTTGTCAAAAGCAATTTGGCCAGAAAAGGGAAGTTATTTGACAATATATAGGTCCATTGTAAATCCGACATACTTACTATCCTATCTAGTTTTAGACGATCAAGAGTGGCCTGGAGTGTTTTTTAATCCAAATAATACAGTGGGGCAAAAAAGTATTTAGTCAGCCACCAATTGTGCATGTTCTCCCACTTAAAAAGATGAGAGGCATGTAATGTTCATCATAGGTACACTTCAACTATGACAGACAAAATGAGGGGAAAACAATCCAGAAAATCATATTGTAGGATTTTTAATGAATTTATTTGCAAATTATGGTGGAAAATAAGTATTTGGTCACCTACAAACAAACAAGATTTCTGGCTCTCACAGACCTGTAACTTCTTCTTTAAGAGGCTCCTCTGTCCTCCACTCGTTACCTGTATTAATGGCACCTGTTTAAACTTGTTATCAGACAACCTCAAACAGTCACACTCCAAACTCCACTTTGGCCAAGACCAAAGAGCTGTCAAAGGACACCAGAAACAAAATTGTAGACCTGCACCAGGCTGGGAAGACTGAATCTGCAATAGGTAAGCAGCTTGGTTTGAAGAAATCAACTGTGGGAGCAATTATTGGGAAATGGAAGACATACAAGACCACTGATAATCTCCCTCGATCTGGGGCTCCATGCAAGATCTCACCCCGTGGGGTCAAAATGATCACAAGAACGGTGAGCAAAAATCCCAGAACCACACAGGGGGACCTAAGTGAATGACCTGCAGAGAGCTGGGACCAAAGTAACAAAGCCTACCATCAGTAACACACTACACGGCCAGGGACTCAAATCCTGCAGTGCCAGACATGTCCCCCTGCTTTTGCTAGAGAGCATTTGGATGATCCGGAAGAAGATTGGGAGAATGTCATATGCTCAGATGAGACCATAGAACTTTTTGGTAAAAACTCAACTAGTCGTGTTTGGAGGACAAAGAATGCTGAATTGCATCCAAAGAACACCATACCTACTGTGAAGCATGGGGGTGGACACATCATGCTTTGGGGCTGTTTTTCTGCAAAGGGACCAGGACGACTGATCCGTGTAAAGGAAAGAATGAATGGGGCCATGTATCGTGAGATTTTGAGTGAAAACCTCCTTCCATCAGCAAGGGCATTGAAGATGAAACGTGGCTGGGTCTTTCAGCATGACAATGATCCCAAATACACCACCCGGGCAACGAAGGAGTGGCTTCGTAAGAAGCATTTCAAGGTCCTGGAGTGGCCTAGCCAGTCTCCAGATCTCAACCCCATAGAAAATCTTTGGAGGGAGTTGAAAGTCTGTGTTGCCCAGCAACAGCCCCAAAACATCACTGCTCTAGAGGAGATCTGTATGGAGGAATGGGCCAAAATACCAGCAACAGTGTGTGAAAACCTTGTGAAGACTTACAGAAAACGTTTTGACCTCTGTCATTGCCAACAAAGGGTATATAACAAAGTATTGAGATAAACTTTTGTTATTGACCAAATACTTATTTTCCACCAGAATTTGCAAATAAATTCATAACAAATCCTACAATGTGATTTTCAGGATTTTTTTTCCCATTTTGTATGTCATCGTTGAAGTGTACCTATGATGAAAATTACAGGCCTCTCTCATCTTTTTAAGTGGGAGAACTTGCACAATTGGTGGCTGACTAAATACTTTTTTGCTCCACTGTATTTATTTAAAAAAGGAAATTACGTCAAACCTCCTTCGGTTCTGATTGAATGGGTTCGTGGGCCAGATCCGTAGTTTGTCCACCCCTGTTTAGATGATGTTTTCTATTGCCACTCAGACACACTGGTTTGGGAAGGGCTGGCAGGGCACAGGGGATGACTCAGATTTCACTCTGCAGCAGCAGGACTCAGACTTCATGAGAGAATCCTGACTCCGACAGGAGTAAATAGAAAGAAGAAGAAATATGGTCATAAATAACCATACCCATAGAGATATATATTTTTCAAAAATGTAGAATTATATTTATTCATTTTTTAAACTACTTTTCCCTATAGGCTAACACTAGAATGAAAATTGCAGGTAGTTTCTCACATGGAAACATGCTGAGGGAAATGGATTCTTTCTAGTTAATGGCATCTCTCTGGTTACACTGTCTGGCTACATTGCATCTGTTGTCTATATGCATAATGTGATATTAATGTTTCATGTTTCCTTCCTGATCCTCTCTTCAGGTTAATACACGCCGGTCAGCTGCTGAATGGCTTGGCTGGTCCAACCATAATGAGTGCCGGCCCCCTCCTCTCCACCACATGGTTCGCTCCGGACCAACGAGCCACAGCCACCGCTGTCGCCTCATTGGTGAGCTACCTGGGGGCGGCGTGCTCCTTCATTGTCGGCCCACTGCTTGTGCCCGCCCCCAACGACACCACACGTGCCATGGTGAACCGAGCCGACGTCTCGACAGACACCCAGATGAACCACATACGAGACAGAATCCAACTGGTTTTGTATGCAGGTACTGATGTTCTAATATCTTATGTAGCTGTAATGTATGCATTCATAAAGCTTTTATAAGGAGCCAAACTGTGAAGTGTTATTCAGATACATAAGAGACGAGATCCAAATGGTTATGTATGCAGGCAGGTACTGAGAAAAAGAAATGCGGTCTCTACCTCACTTTGAAACACTGGCGCATACTGAAGATGAGAAGATATTCAGCAACTCTATGGCGCAATTGTCCTACCAAGAGTAGCTGAATATCTTCTCATGTTATGTATGCAGGTAGGTACTGACAGCACCGCAGCCTCTCAGTCATTCATCATTACCCAACAGGAATCAATAGCAGATCATCTCTGGATCATGTCTGCCCTGTCTAGTCCAGGGAGAGAAATACAATCAGCTGAAAGTGATGCGACTGTCTGTCTCATCACGCAAATATCAGACTCAAACGTCTCAACAACATAACATTCAGAACAGAACTGGCTGCCATAAAAAGATGGAGGCTTAGCCTGTTCTGCTTAACTGATTCAGAAAATTAAAGCATTTAAAGAAAGAAAAAAACATCATCCCCAACAATAGTAGATTGAGGCTTTGTGTTAACTATTAGTATTACATTTCAAAGGACAGAACTGACACATTTCCTGAACTGAGAGCTTTAGAGGTCAGAAAGTATTTAGATGGAATTCAATTCATTGACGTTTTCCTCCTGCTCCTCTGAGGAGAATAAATTATACACTTCCGCAGTCACACCTGCACTACAGAAAAGCAGCAATCAACAGTTGTGCCAAGTGTTTTGGTTTGAAAAATCAATGTGATCTGGCATGGACCCTGTCCTGTGCCAGCCAGAGAGTAAAAATGCAGCTGCTGTCCAATCAAACTGCACATTATGATAGGAAAAAGCATGATTTATGATTCTGGTGGTACTTTTTGGGAATGGACAGACTAAAAATGCTGTGGACTTTCAAATAGAAATGGGTCCCGTTTGGTTGCCCAGGCCAGGCCAAGCCCAGTGAAAGGGGTTGGGGGATTTAGGAGCTTGTCTGGAAGGCAGGGCCTTTAGGGCATGCTGACAGAGAGAGTATCAGAGACCTCTACAGTCTCTGTGCCAGCTGAGTGATGTAGTCCCAGGCCCAGCTCTCTGATAAGCCGCTTGTCTCTTAATTGACTAATCTGGGCATCTGCAATAGAGCAGGGCTGGAACTCTACAGTGCCTTCAGGAAGTGTTCATACCCCTTGATTTATTCCACATTTTGTTGTTACAGCCTGAATTCCAAATTGATTAAATATATCCCCCCCCCCCACCTTTCTATGCACAGTACCCCATAATGATAAAGTGAAAACATGTTTTTAGAAATGTTAGCAAATGTATTGAAAATTAAATACAGAAAAATGTCATTTACATAAGGATTCACGCCCCTGAGTCAATACTTTTTAGAAGTACCTTCAGCTGCGATTACAGCTGTGAGTCTTTCTGGGTAAGTCTGTAAGAGCTTTCCACACCTGGATTGTGCAACATTTGCCCATTATTCTTTTCAAAATTCTTCAAGCTCTATCAAATTGGTTGTTGATCATTGCTAGACAACCATTTTCAGGAATTAGGAATTAGTTCACCATAGTTCTTTAAGTAAATTGAAGTCAAATCTGTAACTCGGCCACCCACATTCACTGTCTTCTTGGTGCAACTCCAGTGTAGATTTGGCCTTGTCTCTTAGGTCATTATCCCGCTGAAAGGTCAGTTTGTCTCCCAGTCGTGGAAAGCAGACTGAACCAGGTTTTCCACTAGGAATTTGCCTGTGCTTAGCTCCATTCTGTTTCTTTTTTTATACTGAAAACCCCTAGTCCTTAATGATTACAAGCATGCACATGACATGATACAGCCACCACTGTACTTGAAAATATGGAGAGTAGTACGCTGTAATATGTTGTGTTGGATTTGCCACATGCATAACACACACTTTTACTTTAGTGCCTTATTGCAACAGGATACAGGTTTTGGAATATTTGTCTTCTGTACAGGCTTCCTTTTTGTCTCTCTGTCATTTAGGTTAGTATTGTGGAGTAACTACAATGTTGTTGATCCATCCTCAGTTTTCTCTTATCACAGACATTCAACTTTTGCAACTGTTTTAAAGTCACCATTGACCTCATGGTGAAATCCCTGAGCGGTTTCCTTCCTTTCCAGAAACTGAATTAGGAAGGACGCCTGTATCTTTGTAATAACTGGGTATATTGATACGCCACCCAAAGTGTAATTAATATCTTCACCATGCTCAAAGGGATAGTCAATATCTGCTTTATTTTTATTTATTTAGCTATCTACCAATAGGTGCCCTTCTTTACAAGGCATTGGAAAACCTCTCTGGTATTTGTGGTTGAATCTATGTTTGAAATTCACTGCTCGACTGAGGGACCTTACAGGTAATTGTATGTGTGGGGTACAGAGATGAGGTAGTCATTCAAAAATCATTGTTAAACATTATTATGCCACACAGAGTGAGTCCATGCAACTTATTCAAATCAAATAGTATTTGTGACATGCGCCGAATACAAGAGGTGTGTGAAATGCTTACTTAACAGTGAAATGCTTACTTAACAGTGAAATGCTTACTTAACAGTGAAATGCTTACTTAACAGTGAAATGCTTACTTAACAGTGAAATGCTTATTTAACAGTGAAATGCTTACTTAACAGTGAAATGCTTACTTAACAGTGAAATGCTTACTTAACAGTGAAATGCTTACTTAACAGTGAAATGCTTACTTAACAGTGAAATGCTTACTTAACAGTGAAATGCTTACTTAACAGTGAAATGCTTACTTAACAGTGAAATGCTTATTTAACAGTGAAATGCTTACTTAACAGTGAAATGCTTACTTAACAGTGAAATGCTTACTTAACCAACAATGCAGGTTTAAGAAAATTCCCCACCCCAAAAAAGTAAGAGATAAAAATAACAAATAGCCTGGGTAGCCATTTGATTAGATGTTCAGGAGTCTTATGGCTTGGGGCTAGAAGCTGTTTAGAAGCCTCTTGGACCTAGACTTGGCGCTCCGGTACCGCTTGCCGTGTGGTAGCAGAGAGAACAGTCTGGCTGGAGTCTTTGACAATTTATAGGGCCTTCCTCTGATACCGCCTGGTATGGAGGTCCTGGATGGCAGGAAGCTTGGCCCCGGTGATGTACTGGGCCGTATGCACTACCCTCTGTAGTGCCTTGCGGTTGGAGGCCGAGCAGTTGCCATACATGGCAGTGATGCAACTCATCAGGATGCTCTCTGTTGCAGCTGTAAAACCTTTTGAGGATCTAAGGACCCATGCCAAATCTTTTCAGTATCCTGAGGGGGAATGGGCATTGCCGTGCCCTCTTCACGACTGTCTTGGTGTGTTTGGACCATGTTAGTTTGTTGGTGATGTGGACGCCAAGGAACTTGAAGCTCTCAACCTGCTCCACTACAGCCTCGTCGATGAGAATGGGGGCATGCTCTGTCCTCCTTTTCCTGTATCCACAATCATCTCCTTTGTCTTGATCACGTTGAGGGAGAAGTTGTTTTCCTTGCACCACACAGTCAGGTCTCTGACCTCCTCCCTATAGGCTGTCTCATCGTTGTCGGTCATCAGGCCTACCAGTGTTGTGTCATTGGCAAACTTAATGATGGTGTTGGAGTCGTGCAGTCATGAGTGAACAGGGAGTACAGGAGGGGACTGAGCACGCACCTCTGAGGGGCCCCCGTGTTGAAGATCAGCGTGGCAGTTGTGTTGTTACCTACCCTTACAACTTGGGGGTGGCCCGTCAGGAAGTCCAGGATCTGGTTGCAGAGGGAGGTGTTTAGTCCCAGGGTCCTTAGTTTAGTCATGAGCTTTGAGGGCACTATGGTGTTGAATGCTGAGCTTTCAATGAATAGCATTCTCACGTAGGTGTTCCTTTTGTCCAGGTGGGAAAGGGCAGTATGGAGTGCAATAGAGATTGCATCATCTGTGGATCTTTTGGGTTGGTATGCAAATTGGAGTGTGTTAGGGTTTCTGGGATAATGGTGTTTATGTTAGCCATTACCAGCCTTTCAAAGCATTTCATGGCTACAGACCTGAGTGCTACGTGTCGGTAGTAATTTAGGCAGGTTACCTTAGTGTTCTTGGGCACAGGGACTATGATGGTCTGCTTGAAACATGTTGGTATTACATACTCAGACAGGAAGAGGTTGAAAATATCAGTGAAAACACTTTCCAGTTGTTCAGCTCGGAGTACACGTCCTGGTAATACGTCTGGCCCTGCGGCCGTGTGAATGTTGACCTGTTTTAAGGTCTTACTCACATCGACTGCGGAGATCGTGATCACACAGTCGTCTGGAACAGCTGATGCTCTTATGCATGTTTCAGTGTTACGTGCCTCGAAGCGAGCCTTATTATGTGACATGTTAAGCACATTTCTACTCCTGAACCTATTTAGCCTTGCCATAACAAAGGGGCTGAATTCTTATTGATTCAAGACATTTCAGCTTTTCATTTTTTAAACATTTCTAAAAACATAATTTTACTTTGACTTTATTGGGTATTGTGTGTAGGCCAGTAACAAAACATCTCAATTTAATCCATTTTAAATTCAGGCTGTAACACAATAAAATGTGTAAAAGATTAAGAGGTGTGAATAGTTTCTGAAGGCACACCGTATGTCCTCAGGTTCTGTGCTCTGCCAGTCCTACACAGTTCTATCTCAAAGTAGGGTGGAATCAGAGCCATGTGATTCTGGGTGGAATGGTTTTGGTGACACATTGACTGAGTTCAGGTAGGTAGTAAACCAATAATAACCCTTCTATTTGACTGTGTTAATAAGCTACTGATCTGTCTTTTCCTGTGTCTCTGTATCCCTCCGGACATAAAGAGTTTGGTGTGGTGGCGATGCTGTTTGCTGCGGTACTGCTCTATTTCCCCTCCCGACCCCCCATTCCTCCCAGTGTGGCTGCTGCCAGCCAGAGACTCAGCTACAGGAGCAGCATCTGCAGACTACTCAGGTATGTACTGTCGGGTCCTTTGCCATCATCACACACCTTAAGTGGTCATTTTTTTATTAGACCTTAAAATGATTAAAATGATTCATAACTACTGTCACAAAAGGGCCTGGGGTGTCCTCGGTCGCCTCTCAACATGCCCTGTCCTGTTTTAACTTTGAGATGAGGAAGGAATGAATGGGTCTGTTTGATTAGTGGGTATGGAGAAATTAAATGAAGGGGTCTTGTTCCTCTGCCATGCGCCATCTGTTGGGCCTGCTGGTTAATGTGCATCAAAGACATCCTCTCTCCCCCTAGATTAATTACAGTCATAAGATGGCACTGGCATTCCCCTGGCCCTGCTGAATAAATAGATCATCATCATCCTCTTCTCCTCATCCACACATAGCCAGGGTTCTCTGGAGGCCATGGTCATGTAACATGCTCACATAGCCAGGGTTCTCTGGAGGCCATGGTCATGTAACATGCTCACATAGCCAGGGTTCTCTGGAGGCCATGGTCATGTAACATGCTCATACAGCCTGCATTCAGAATGCACTGTCTGTGGGCCGGGGATCACGCGCTGGGCTGTGGACAGACCGCCAGTGAGCAGGCTGGTTGAACTCCCTACAGTCGACCCCCCCCAGCCAGACGGAGCACTCTTTCTTTTTCTCTCTCTTCCTCTCTATCTCTCTTATTCTTTTTCTTTTCTCGTTCTCTCTCGCTCTGTCCTTTTCTCTCCCTCTGTCTATCACTTGCTCACTCACTCACTTGATCTCTCTCTCTCTCTCTCTCTCTCTCTCTCTCTCCCTAGTTCTCACTGACTCTCTCTGATTAACAATAACAAACTCCCTGCAAAGCACACAGCTTCAAGAGAGGGATAATACCAGTCAAGCTGACATAAACCCAATGAAGACACTGTCTGATGCACGCATGCATACACACACACACATCTGGAGTCCCACTGATAGGCAGCCTTCCAGTGGCCAGTCTGACCTATTTCACACTCAAGCAGCATCAGTAGCTGTCTGGCTGAGGATTGTAGACAGAAGGGAAAAAAATAAAAGCTGGGCCTTATTTGTGTAAGTTCCACACTTCAAAGAAAGATAAACTTGGGTTAGCAGCAACATTCTGTTTTCTGAAGTTAGCTAGGTCTTGAGTTGTATCCTTCCTTCTAAGCCAGCCTTTCCACTTCTGTTGTACCAGTGTTTCCCAGAGTTAGCTAGGTCTTGAGTTGTATCCTTCCTTCTAAGCCAGCCTTTCCACTTCTGTTGTACCAGTGTTTCCCAGAGTTAGCTAGGTCTTGAGTTGTATCCTTCCTTCTAAGGCAGCCTTTCCACTTCTGTTGTACCAGTGTTTCCCAGAGTTAGCTAGGTCTTGAGTTGTATCCTTCCTTCTAAGCCAGCCTTTCCACTTCTGTTGTACCAGTGTTTCCCAGAGTTAGCTAGGTCTTGAGTTGTATCCTTCCTTCTAAGCCAGACTTTCCACTTCTGTTGTACCAGTGTTTCCCAGAGTTAGCTAGGTCTTGAGCTGGATTCTAAGCCACCACTTTTGCCCTTTCTTCCACTCCTGTTGGTGAGAGAGTTTGAACCATAGTTAATGATCTGGAGCTTGATAGGTTACCCCATCTGTTCAGGTCTGATGCAGAGCCTCATCACAACACAGAGCAGGGGTGTGTCCCAAATGGCACCACATTCCCTTTATAGTGCACTACTTTTGACCAGGGTCTAAAGACCTCTGGTCTAAAGTAACGCACTAATAGGGAATACGGTGCCGTTTGGGCAGGTTGACGTTTGTCATGAACAAGAATCTTGCCCTGGGCCTCCCGGGTGGCCCAGTGGTTAAGGGTGCTGTACTGCAGCGCCAGCTGTGCCATCAGAGACTCTGGGTTCGCGCCCAGGCTCTGTCGTAACCGGCCGCGACCGGGAAGTCCATGGGGCGATGCACAATTGGCCTAGCGTCGTCCGGGTTAGGGAGGGCTTGGTCGGTAGGGATGTCCTTGTCTCATCGCGCACCAGCGACTCCTGTGGCGGGCCGGGCACAGTGCGCGCTAGCCAAGGTTGCCAGGTACACGGTGTTTCCTCCGGCACATTGGTGCGGCTGGCTTCCGGGTTGGATGCGCGCTGCGTTAAGAAGCAGTGCGGCTAGGTTGGGTTGTGTAATGGAGGACGCATGACTTTCAACCTTCGTCTCTCCCGAGCCCGTACAGGAGTTGTAGCGATGAGACAAGATAGTAGCTACTATTGGACACCACGAAATTGGGGAGAAAAAAAATAATAAAAAAATCTTGCCCTGGAGGCAGAACTGAGCGAGTTCTGCTAGATTGTGCTGCTGCAAAATCAAAAGTTTAAATTATAGAAATTCATGAAACCAAAATTAGCTTTTTGGTCTTAATGTAGGGTTAGGTGATGGTTTGGTTTAAAATCTGATGTTATAACAGTGGCTGTGCCAGCTAGGGACCACTCTGCACAGTACACGAGTCTTGACAATAAATGCCAACCTTCGTCATTTGGGACACAGCCCAGCTCTCCACACATGTAGAAAAGTTCTCAGTACTACCTGACAACTACTCTTAGAATAGTGATGACGTTAGTTAGCAGCATTAGTATTGCTAATGGTCCCACTATAATTATTTACAAATTATTTATTTACACAAGAAAATACAAAAGGATGAAGGTTTAAAAGGCAATCTAAAAGAATATGCAGGAGAGGTAAGAAACCCAGACGGGCTTGTAGGCACCTCCCTTTCAATGTTTAGAAAACAAAACCATACAAAAATAAGTAGCAAAATAGATGATGAACAAGCGTGTAAAGAAGTCAAAAGAAAATTCAAGTACAGTGCATAGAGTTGCAGTGCTTGAGGTGTTCCAGGAAACTGTTCCAAAAACCTCTGTAGAAGATGGACCTCTGTAGGAGATGGACCTCTGTAGAAGATGGACCTCTGTCGGAGATGGACCTCTGTCGGAGATGGGCCTCTGTAGGAGATGGGCCTCTATGGGAGATGGGCCTCTATAGGAGATGGACCTATGTAGGAGATGGACCTATGTAGGAGATGGGCCTCTGTAGGAGATGGACCTCTGTAGGAGATGGACCTCTGTCGGAGATGGGCCTCTGTGGGAGATGGGCCTCTGTGGGAGATGGACCTCTGTGGGAGATGGGCCTCTGTGGGAGATGGACCTCTGTGGGAGATGGACCTCTGTGGGAGATGGGCCTCTGTGGGAGATGGGCCTCTGTGGGAGATGAACCTCTGTGGGAGATGGACCTCTGTGGGAGATGGACCTCTGTAGGAGATGGAAAATTGGCCTAGTCTTCTACGGGAAAAAGAGGTGTGGAGATCGGTGTCAGTTCTAGTGGAGTAGTGGTGGACCTGAGTATTAAATGTGAATAGCAATTTGAAAAGAAACAGGGAGTAGATTTGTTTTTTAATGTAAATACAAACAGACAGAATTGAAGTTGGTTGATGTCATAAATATAGAGGATTTTAAAGCTATGGAAAGGAACTGGCACAGCTGTCTGAGTGAGATGTATGAATCATTTTGCCTAGGAAGGTTCTATCCTGCTCATTCTGATGCATTGAACTCCAGCCAAGACCTGCCAAGGACAAATGGCACTTAGCTGATGATGTTGCTGGCTTCGTGGCTCCCCAGAATATTTCACCCTCCGGTGCATTGCCCTGTGCTGTGCTTACTTAGGCTGAGTCCCAAATAGCACCCTATTCCCTATATAGTGCACCACTTTTGACCAGAGCCCTATGGGCTATAGTGCACTACACAGAGAATAGGGTGCCATTTGAGACAAAACCTTACTGTACAGTAATCTAAATAAGCTGTGGGCCGGAAAAAGGTGCAAGTATATTGATTTCCCGCCGGCCGCCATCACAGCAAGGTTAATAATACAGTAGCAGCTGGTAGCTGGAGAGAGAGGGCAAGTCACTTTTATGAGTCTATAACACTCTCTCTCGTCTAGACTCCTCCAAGCCCAAGTACCACAGGACAGGGTACTGGGGTACACTCTCTTACAGTGGATAGGAGTAGGAGTGCCAATCCAGGATCAGTTTTGCCTCATTGATTGTAATGAATGGACAGGGGTGACCTGATCCTCAGCAATCCTACTGTTGATACTAGAGGTCGACCGATTAATCGGAATGGCTGATTAATTAGGGACGATTTCAAGTTTTCATAACAATCGGAAATCGGTATTTTTGGGCCCTGATTTGGCCGTTTTTTTTTTTTTTTTTTCCCTTTACACCTTTATATAATCTTTATTTAACTAGGCAAGTCAGTTAAGAACATATTCTTATTTTCAATGACGGCCTAGGAATGGTGGGTTAACTGCCTCGTTCAGGGGCAGAACGACCGATTTTCACCTTGTCAGCTCGGGTGATTCAATCACCTGCCTCTCGTTGCACTTCACAAGGAGACTGCCTGTTACGCGCATGCAGTAAGCCAAGGTATGTTGCTAGCTAGCATTAAACTTATCTTATAAAAAACAATCAATCAATCAATCATAATCACTAGTTAACTACAGATGGTTGATGATATTACTAGTTTATCTAGCATGTCCTGCGTGGCATATAATCTGACTGAGCATACAACAAACATCACTTTCGTGCGTTTTGCCAGCAGCTTTTTGTTGTGCGTCAAGCATTGCGCTGTTTATGACTTCAAGACTATCAACTCCTGAGATGAGGCTGGTGTAACCGATGTGAAATGGCTAGCTAGTTAGCGGGGTGCGCGCTAATAGCGTTTCAAACGTCACTCGCTCTGAGACTTGGAGTGGCTGTTGTCGTTGTGTGCCTGGTTCGAGCCCAGGGAGGAGCGAGGAGAGGGACGGAAGCTATACTGTTACACTGGCAATACTAAAGTGCCTATAAGAACATCCAATAGCCAAAGGTTAATGAAATACAAATGGTATAGAGAGAAATAGTCCTATAATTCCTATAATAACTACAACCTAAAACTTCTTACCTGGGAATATTGTAGACTCATGCTAAAACGAACCACCAGCTTTCATATGTTCTCATGTTCTGAGCAAGGAACTTAAACGTTTTCTTTCTTACATGGCACATATTGCACTTTTACTTTCTACTTCAACACTTTTTTTTTGCATTATTTAAATCAAATTGAATGTGTTTCATTATTTATTTGAGGCTAAATTGATTTTACTGATGTATTATACTCTGCTCAAAAAAATAAAGGGAACACTTAAACAACACAATGTAACTCCAAGTCAATCACACAATCAACAGGTGGAAATTATAGGCAATTAGCAAGACACCCCCAATAAAGAAGTGGTTCTGCAGGTGATAACCACAGACCACTTCTCAGTTCCTATGCTTCCTGGCTGATGTTTTGGTCACTTTTGAATGCGGGCGGTGCTTTCACTCTAGTGGTAGCTTGAGACGGAGTCTACAACCCACACAAGTGGCTCAGGTAGTGCAGCTCATCCAGGATGGCACATCAATGCGAGCTGTGGGAAGAAGGTTTGCTGTGTCTGTCAGCGTAGTGTCCAGAGCATGGAGGCGCTACCAGGAGACAGGCCAGTACATCAGGAGACAACCCAGCAGCAGGACCGCTACCTCTGCCTTTGTGCAAGGAGGAGCAGGAGGAGCACTGCCAGAGCCCTGCAAAATGACCTCCAGCAGGCCACAAATGTGCATGTGTCTGCTCAAACGGTCAGAAACAAACTCCATGAGGGTGGTATGAGGGCCCGACGTCCACAGGTGGGGATTGTGCTTACAGCCCAACACCGTGCAGGACGTTTGGCATTTGCCAGAGAACACCAAGATTGGCAAATTCGCCACTGGCGCCCTGTGCTCTTCACAGATGAAAGCAGGTTCACACTGAGCACATGTGACAGACGTGACAGTCTGGAGACGCCATGGAGAACGTTCTGCTGCCTGCAACATCCTCCAGCATGACCGGTTTGGCGGTGGGTCAGTCATGGTGTGGGGTGGCATTTCTTTGGGGTGGCATTCCTCCATGTGCTCGCCAGAGCTAGCCTGACTGCCATTAGGTACCGAGATGAGATCCTCAGACCCCTTGTGAGACCATATGCTGGTGCGGTTGGCCCTAGGTTCCTCCTAATGCAAGACAATGCTAGACCTCATGTGGCTGGAGTGTGTCAGCAGTTCCTGCAAGAGGAAGGCATTGATGCTATGGACTGGCCCGCCCGTTCCCCAGACCTGAATCCAATTGAGCACATCTGGGACATCATGTCTCGCTCCATCCACCAACGCCACGTTGCACCACAGACTGTCCAGGAGTTGGCGGATGCTTTAGTCCAGGCCTGGGAGGAGATCCCTCAGGAGACCATCCGCCACCTCATCAGGAGCATGCCCAGGCGTTGTAGGGAGGTCATACAGGCACGTGGAGGCCACACAAACTACTGAGCCTCATTTTGACTTGTTGAGTGTGACTCCAAATCCAGACTTCCATGGGTTGATAAATTTGATTTCCATTGATCATTTTTGTGTGATTTTGTTGTTAGCACATTCAACTATGTAAAGAAAAAAGTGTTTAAAAATAATATTTCTTTCAGATCTAGGATGTGTTATTTTAGTGTTCCCTTTATTTTTTTGAGCAGTGTATTAAGTTAAAAGAAGTGTTCATTCAGTATTGTTGTAATTGTCATTATTACAAATAAAATAAGATAAAATAATCGGTATCGGCCTTTTTTTGGCCCCCCAATTATCGGTATCGGTATCGGCGTTGAAAAATCATAATCGGTCGACCTCTAGTTGATACATACAATACATCCCCTAGTCTGTTTTCCTGTCTGTCTGTCTCCTCAGAGTTTGTTTATCCCAGTTTCATCTCAGCACAGACTGAGGTAATCAGCTGAGAGAGTTAAGAGTGGTGCCAGCCCATCATGCTTTATTAGCATTTATACGAGTGTCTCGCCAATCACCAGGTCTGTGTAGCCAGGAGTGTGTGTGTGTGCGTGTGTGTGTGCGTGCGTGCGTGCTTCTGTGTATCTGAACACAGAGAGAAGACTCCCCCTAAAAGAGGAGCCCCCCCCAACCCTCCGTCTCAACTAGCTGCTAACACTGTCTGTCTGGCACCCCTCCAATCACTCTCTGCCCAATTACAATCATCCATAACACCTTGTTCTCATCACTGCCGCCTCCGCCCCAAAACCCTGTCCCTGCCATGTCGCTGATTTAATTTGAGGACCATCACTTCACCCCTCTCTAACAGCACCATTAAATCTCCAGCCTTCTGGTCTGACAGTGACAGCAGCCGTCAGAGAAGGGGAAATCTCTCCCTCTCTCTCTCCCTCTCTCTCTCTCTCTCTCTCTCTCTCTCTCTCTCTCTCTCTCTCAGGACTGTTTGTTTTCCTAGCTTCTGTTCAGGATGGACGGCTGGCGTTTACTCATGCATTTGTTCATGACATCCATTGATATGCCGGCTGCGTCCTGTATGTATCTCGGAGGGACATCTGGCGAATGCTTAAGGCGTTCCTCATCCTCAGGGAGGGAGGGGGGATGAAAAGCAACTCTGAGGAAAATATAGTTCACAGCTACATAGACTTAGACTTGAAAGTCTATTGTTTTGTTTCAAACTAAGTTGAGGAGTAAACTTGTCCCAAGTTGCTGCATAGCACTATATGACATCAATGTATTCCTCTGGCACTTTAGACCGCAATGTTGCAGCTTTATTCTCCTTGAAGAGAACCTCCACAGAGATACAGATTCATGGAGCACATTGATGGACAAACAACCAGCATCGTGGTCATGATCTTGATTAGCATCTTGTAAAATTCATGCTTAAGAATAACCCACCTCTTAGTGGTTTGTCAGTGTTTACAAAGACTGACAGACCTGGCCAAAGTCAACATTGATATGACCAACTCCAACTATTTATATTAGATTTACCCCTGATCTCTCATCTCAGACTGTTACTTGGCCAGAGACCACACAAAATTAGCTTTTGTTCCATATTGTAGGCATCTCACTTAGTTCCCTTGTTTGAACTATGCCTTGGTTCTACCCGATACACCCTCTTAATGTCTCAATGGCAGAGCATAAACCTAGAACGTTCT
The DNA here is from genome assembly GCF_013265735.2 of Oncorhynchus mykiss. NCBI lineage: Eukaryota > Metazoa > Chordata > Actinopteri > Salmoniformes > Salmonidae > Oncorhynchus > Oncorhynchus mykiss. Next base: position 57,171,370 of record NC_048567.1, on the reverse strand, counting down.
CATAACCATCAACAAACTGTTTACAGCAGGTGGTAAATGTGTCGTTTGTAGACCACAGAGGAATCAGGCCTGGGGAATTGATTTAAATGGGATTGGCTTAATCTACTTGAAAGCAAAAGCGATAATGCCACTATCTGGTCTGGGAAAGTATGCCTGTGGGGGACGTTAGATGGGGCATTAGATGGAGCTAAATAGTTTTTGACTTTGGAATGACCTTCCTTCCAGGGATCTTTTGATTCACAGAACAATCGGAGGGAGTCATTGTCTTGGATCATCATCTAAGATGTGAAATGACTTTATTTGTGGACATGCTACTATTGCCAAACCCATTAATATGAATAAATACATGATTAAGTAGATCAGTTTGTTGTGTGGTTGGTGTCACCTCATCAAAGGTTATTGGTTCTTCATCTCAATCTCATTGCATAGCTGTTGTTCTCCCCTGTATTCAAACCTCATCATGGTGTCACCTCCAGCCTAGCCCTGCCAGCCTGTCAGGCAGCTCTTCTCTTCCTGGTTCCTGACCAGGTGTTTATCTCTCTGTCACTACACTGAGGTGGGATCGATCCTCCCTGACAATAAGAGATGGTGTGGGCTGACAGGATAGGAAAGCAAGAGGTTGTCTGGTGGCAGGTCTCCAGACACTGTCAACCAGAGAGAAGGAAGTTTGCTAGGTAGGGATACTGTAGGACTTGCTGCTAAAAAGCCTTTGTTTCTCTCTCTTTCCCTCCAGTAACCTCCGGTTCCTGATGATAGCATTGGCCTACGCGGTGCCTACAGGGGTGGTGGCAGGCTGGTCAGGAGTTCTGGACATGATCCTCACCCCTGCCAGAGTCAGCCAGGTAAGGAACACACACCTGACCCAACACCCATAACATGAGTTTAGAACATACCAAAGACACAGATTGTCTGTTCCCAATTATCCTAGCATTACTCACTTTATTCACTCTGAATGGTAGTACAGTAATAGCAGTTCTGGAAGACAATTTAGACATGTTCAAACTGATCATTACAAAGGGCATTTATTACAACAGAGTATTTATAACATCTGCTTCCAATCTCCTCCAAATGATCTGCTCTGGTACAACACACAATGAAAAGCTTTCAGTGTTGGCACTCACCTATTGAAGCACTGAAATGGGACTGCTAGCCTTCCTGAAATCATCCCCATCATTCTAAAAGCGCCTGTGATGTGGCACATTTTGGGTGAGGTGTAATTTCCCTTGCTGAAGTGAACGTTTACATGCCAAATAACACTGTATTCCATACATAGTGCACTATGGACCTTGGTCAAAAGTAGTGCACTATCTAGGGAGTAGGATGCCATTTTGGATTCAGACTCTGTAATTTCCCAGACGGAAATGGATGTTGACTCATAATTAACCCCAGTGGCCCATGCCATACAGTATTGACATAACTTCGAGCCCAGCATGGCAACTCAAAATATCTTCTTCACAAATTCCTTTTTACTTTCCCATCCTGGACTCATTAAAAAGCAGCAGGCCCTTGTGAATACCACTTTGAACTTCAAAACCCACCCTCAAAAAATACCTAATTACAAGTTTTTAAAACTATCCTCCATTCCGCATAGGCTTGTTTGGTTGGTTGGTCCGTCCTCTTCTCTCTCCTATCGGACCATCTTCTTCTCTAAGTGTAGCTAACTTTTTAAGGGTCTAATAAAACATGGGTGGAATCCACAGCACATGATTTGCATATGGGAAAATGTGGAGCATGTCAAGAAAGCGAGGCGCTTAACACTTTAGATTCTTAGCTTAATTAGACCGGCTGCATCTCAGACCCTTCAACGGTACAGGATTAGCATCAGAGATCCAGGATGAGAGAGAATGAGAGGAGAGATGTTGGGATACAGAGCAGAGCACCCTCTACTTTTAACACGATCGCAGTGGCTCAAAGGAGACAAAAGAGGCTTCTTTTCAAGGTTACCATCAGACAGGTACTTGAGAAGAAATCACAAAGCTGTGGGATAACACACACACCTTCGCTTCGCTATCTTTCCTTTCTGTCAGAACCCACAGGGAGTATCATCAATTCTTTATCCTCTTTATGTCTTACAGTTTCATTTGTCGTCAAAAGGAAATGTTAAGGAACTTTTCTCATCCAAGTTGCCTTTATCTGGCTGTCTAAACATGGTGTCACAAAGATGCTGCCTTACCTAAACTCTGTACAGAGTTTTTCCCAGGCTCAAAACTTAGAAACAGAGTTGTTACAATGCATCACTACTGCAGCGGCAGCGTTCACTCCTCAGAACTTTCAGTATGTTTTATGTTTGATCTTGATTTCAGAGTTTCACATTGCAAACCACACACTACTGTAAAACACATTAGCCTACCTAACTTACGATCCCATACAGCCTGCAAGGTGCCTTGGCACCAACAAACCATGACCATATTCTGATAAGATGCTATCAGCAGCAACATTCATTGAGGAATACAATGAGGGTAGATATAAGGTGTGAAATGATATCTCTATGGATGTGACAGTCTGACACACGTACTAAACATATTTAGGTCAGGGATCAACAGGAAAACAGTGCTGACAAAGTGGGTGATGTGATACACACACACTCTCTTTCCCTCTACACTACACGCTGTGCGCTCCCACTGTCATCCCAGACACAGCTCTCTCTCTCTCTCTGCAGCGAGGCGATCAATACAGAGGCGCTGCTTTAGCCCCTCGTCCCCCTTCACTGCCTTCCAATCACCTCCCAGCTGCTCTCCACTTCTCCACTCAAATGCCACTTGCCAATCTTACTGCTGCCGTGTCCCTCCAGCCATTGCAGCGGCCGTGCTGTTCTCTGCATTCCCATTAACAGGCTCTGTTCTGCAGATATCAAACACTGGTTTCAATCTTCCGCCATGTAGTACATCCACCCACAGGGGAGGGGTGTGTGGTGTGTGTGCAGACAAAGCAGTCAGTGCATTTTTTGTTTTTATACAAAGAAAATCTGTGAAGGTGTCTACTTTGTTTTTCACCCCTGCTTCATCCTGTCTTTCCCAGAACACACAAACCCTCACCTCCACAGTCCCAACCTTCCTCCCAGCCTTCTGAGATTATTTCCTGTTCATTTTGTAGCTGTCCAACCTAAGGTGGTTCACCCACCAGTGGCAATAACAGTGTCAACCACCACGCTGCCTAGCTGATGAGTAGTGGCCGTTTGCAGTGTCTCTAAGGTGACCCTTTCTTCCTGCTGACAGAATGCATTCTGTGACATCCCATAGCGTCCCTCTCCACACAGTGGGTGCATCCCAAATGGCACCCTATTCCCATAGTGCACTACTTTTTACCAGAGGCCTATGTACGGAATAGGGTGCTATTTGTGACAGAACCGGTGTCTCCTCTCCCCACGGGGAAGTGATCCTATAAATAATAGACAAGAATGGGGCAGCAGCTGGGGATATGTCATCAGAGAGTAGTATGCTGGGGACAGGTGGAGGGGATGTGATGGTTGAAGGGGCTGGAGTTTGGAACGTGACTTGGGAAGGGTGTAGGAGATGAGGCTGAGGCAAACCTGGACTATTGTCTGAACTCTGCAGGAGCCCTCCCTCCCTCCAGACACCCAGCCCAGTGCTTGGCAAGACCATGTCCTGAGGCACGTAGCTCTGTGTCGCTGTACGTAATTAACATCGCTTTAAGAACAAGGTCCCACAGTGCGTTAATCACTCATATGTAATTGCTCCGTTAATGGAGAGTAAACATTAAGTCGCTACGCAGAAAAAAACACTCTGAAAGTTGATACTTCACCTGAAAGCACAGCAGTGGCTTCAGCTTTCTGATTACAGAGAGGCTTTCTGCACTGAGAAAGTCACTGTTGTGAACTCCTGGTACTTTTCCTGATCTAGAGTTACATCTAGCTGTGGTGGTTAATTCTGCTGCCTCCAGACAGACGGTGAACTGTAACCTTTATGCATCTCAGAGAAGGAGTGTTAAGCTAGGAATAATAATGTATACGAGAGGAAACCTGATCCTAGATTAGCACTCCTACTCTTAAATGCTTTGTGGCTATGGGCCCAGTCAGAGTGGTGGTTGGTTATGCTTCCAGACAGGCAGGCAGGCAGGCAGACAGTGTACCAACTAACTTCCGTGGTGTCTTTTGAGGCTATCCGTGGTTACCTCTGAATGAATTAGCATGGCAATGCCATCGTGTTGTGCGACACCCACGGGTAAGTGCCATGATTACTGGCTTAAAAGGCTCAGAAACAAGAGAAAATTGAAGAAAGACAAATAAGTGGATGTGCCAGGAGCCTGAAGCCCTGGCTTCCACACCGTACATAACTTCGGCACGGAAACCATTTCCTGGTTATTGACACAGTAGTAACAACGCGCATGATTATTAAGCTGAGCACGGACAAATCAGGCCTGTACGGCTGCATCTAGGACTGAGCATATTGCAGTTAATTAAACACACACACACACACACACACACACACACACACACAAAATGCTATGATCTCTTCCCTGACACTTAAATAGCATGCAGAACGATTTGCATTCAGCTTCACAACCTTTGTTCCTTTTCAAGAAAGTTTCAGAAAAGGCCCCTAGACCACGGATCTCTTCTGTACACGATGCTTTATTCACATTCTGGTCTCATCTTGTTTATACTCACATCTGGCCTCTTTCAACGTGGCTCCTCTTTTTTTCTACCTGAGTTATAGTTTAAGGTAGATTGATGTGAACCCCAGCACACCTTCATTGGCACTCAGCTTCCCCAGAGAGGTGTTTGTGTGTGTGAGAGCGTTTGTGTTGTGTGTGGGTGACACATTGGCCTCCGTCTGTGATGCAGTCAGTCTCTCATGCTGATGTTACAGCAGTAGACCCTGGGTCTAGTTCAGGAGGGAACACTGTAGAAAAACATCTCTCTTCCTATTGGGCAAGTCGTGGTAGTGTTTCCCTGCTTTACTCTGTTTTCTCCCTACAGAACAAGACCCTGGTCATAATGTTTGTTCTTTTCTTCTCCATCTGTCAGAGCAGGCGTTTGTCTGTGATGAATCATCACATTGACACCACCAGCCGTTGACTCCCACCACTATCAGAATACAGGGTTGCAATTTACCCTGGGCTTGATTGACCGTTTTCCCCAGTCTTCAGACACAGTGCCTGCTCTCTGTTTAGCCTCGGTCCCCTGAGTCGTGTTTGGCATGCTGAACATGGAATAATGCTCCCCTCTTTCTGTCTCTCGTTCTCGCTTCCACACTCTCTTCCTTGCTATCTCGTTCTCTGTCAATACCCTCATTCTCTCTTGATCTCTCCTTTTGTATCCATCTATCTCTCTCTCTCTCTGTCTGTCTCTCAAGGTGGATGCTGGCTGGATCGGGTTCTGGTCCATTGTGGGCGGCTGTGTGTTTGGAGTGGCCATGGCCAGGTAAGCAACAGAAACAGCAGACCATTTCCATGTGGTTTAGCATTGTAGCATGACTTGACCTGAATGTGCCCACAGATAACCCCTGATGGGGTGTCAGATATTTGATGTCCTTAAAGGCCCCGGACAGTTTTCTGACTTGAGATCCGTTCGCTTAACTCAGATGTTCTCCTATTGACGTCACTGAATGAATTTTGTGAAAGTCTGAGTTGAGTGTGCTTATCTCAACGATGAATCCGGCTTCTAGTTAGAGGTTGTCTGTAGTAGGCCCAGTACAGTCTGAAGGTAGGCTGGGCTTGGACTAAGCCTGACTACCAACAGCTAGCTCTCGTTCAGCGATGTGTGAGGAGAGATCCTCCCATTAATAAGCCTGTCTCATCATTTCATTCCTAAACCATCTCCTTGGACCAGGTGAGCCGTCAAATTGGAGGATAAGCATTTATCGTGAACTCCATACACTCGCTTAGTATCTTCAGATTAAGTATGCATGAAAATACACAGCCCATGTTTGGTCGTAATAGCTTTGGCTCTGCCTCCAAGGCCTGTCAACAAGATTAGCAACTAGAAACCCATTACTAAGCATGTTCACAAGAATAAATGAGTCTATTACTCTGTCTGCTTATGCTGCATTCCAGTCTGGTTCGCTCACTTTCTTGAAACATTACTGTGTTTAGTGGTATTGGAGGGGGGTAGGAGTCTCAGGGTGTGTCCTAAATGTCTATGAGCTCTGGTCAAAAGTTGTCCATTATATAGGGAAAAGGGTGCAATTTGGGATGCGCCCACCGTCTCAAACCCCTTAGCTCACCTCATCCACTCCTTCCCTCCATCTCTCTTAGTGTATTAAATCCATGGTTGTTGTGATAGACGGAGGTGAGTAAGTGAATGCTAATGCAATGGGCCACATCTCTCTAGCTGATGGATAGACTGACACACCGTAGGCCCCAATCTGTGGACTCTGCAAAAGGAATGGATCCGTCGTCCAGCTGACATGTATATGCTCATCGCCCGGTCCAATCAGCACTTCCAGGCAGGGCCAAAGTCTCACAACTCTTTAATTTGGAAAACTAGGCCATAACTCCAGCCTTGATTCATGGAACTGTTCTGTTCTTGGTATAGGCTGGAGTGGACTGGAGCTATTTAACAAACCATTGTGTGTTAACTATAGATCCAGGGTTAATCAGGGTTGGGTAAGGTTTGCAGCCTCAGTTGATGTCATGGCAGAGAAACAGAAACTAACTAATTAAAGAGTCTCAGTCAGCCAGTTGATTGGCTTCCTTCTCACGTCTGACTTAATTTGGCGTCTGTTGGCGGTTAGCTTGGGGAGCTGATCTGAGCAGAGCGGTGCTTCGGGTGGGGTTGCGTTCCATGTATGTGTTTGTTTGGGTTTTGCTGTGATTGGTGATGTGTTGTGTTTGGGAAGCGCAGTAGCAGATGCCCCTGTTTACCTCTATAGTACTGGGACCTTTGTGGAACCATTAATGATCATTTGCCTGACGATTTGGTGTTGATGGAGCTGCTGAGTTACAGTACAGAGCACACACACACACGCGCACACACACACTCTCGTGCCTGAACGTAAGTTATAACACACCTCTGTCTCACCTTATGCCACACACACATCAGAGAGCAGCTTGCCACAGGCAGCAGACATTCAAGAACTTTTGCTGCAGGTGTTATGGTTGCAAATACTAAGTGGTTTGCTTCCCGGGAGGGCTTTGTGACAGCCAAACAAACACTCACTCCCCAACACACACACATTCCTAATTTTTCTTCCCCCTGAGATGCGCCCACCACTAGATGGATGGCAGTATTTGTCACTGTGGGGGCAATTAGCGACAGGTGCTCAGAGGTGTGTCTGTCTGTGTCTTGTCTGTCTGTGTCTGTCTGTGTTTATCTGTGTCTGTGCGTGCGTCAGAGACACGTTTGACAAATGAGCCTGCGCCTTTTAATTGTCGGCCAGCAGCTTGTGGTCGGGGTGAAAATGCTGCTTTAAGACCATACCTGGAACAGAACAGAGCTGGTGGAAATTAATAATAATAACCACCTCCCATTATCCTTTGTTAAACATTATCCCCACCATTATAAGCCAAGTCCCATTATCAACCTGAGGAGAGGCATTGGGAGGGAGGGAGGGAGGGAGGGAGGGAGGGAGGGAGGGAGGGAGGGAGGGAGGGAGGGAGGGAGGGAGGGAGGGAGGTGGAAGAGTTTTTAACCACATTAACTGCCACTAGAGACCTGAGAGATGATCAGGTATTTATCTTAGATAAACGAGGGGTAAACAAGATATTTAAAATGGAAAATGGAAATAACTGAATTTGTTTTGGCCGTTGTCTGTCAGTGATATCATTACAGCCATCTATCAGACTGGTTTGTTCATTCAGTACATGCCCTTGTCTTGGCACAGAATGGAGACAAATAGACCTAATAATGATAATATCAAATGGAATAAGAATTGAATTATTCCTGCAGTTAGCCAGAGGAGAATGCACAAAATGAAATCTGATGCCAGAGGAGATTTAAGCGTCACTATCTTCTAGCCAATAAATCTGGCACAACTGTTATTGATGTGCTTTTAATTTAGACATTACCTCACAGCAAGATAGGCGTACAGTATGCTCCAGTCTTGTCAGCTGACATTGTAGGGCATAAAGGAGTCTTGAAATATACTACTTAGATGCATGCTGCATTTATTGCAGGTCTCAGTAAACAAATTAGATGTGAGAGGGGTGATAGTAATTATGATACTGGTGGTGGTGGTGGTGGTGTAGGGTAGGGTAGTGGTTCTCAAACCTCTCCTCGGGGACCCCAGACATTTCACTATTTTGTAATAGCCCCGAACTAACTCACCTGGCTTACCTAGTCAATGGTTTGATGATAGATGACACGTTGAATCAGGTGTGCTAGCTCTGGAATAGATCAAATATATGGAATGGCTGCGGGTCCCTGAGGAGAGGTTTGGGAACCACTGGTGTAGGGGACCATTAACTGTGCTCCTCTACCCAGTGAGACAAGGGTTTGGCTGGGTGTAGGAGGCGTATATAATAGGATACTGGTGCTGTTTGGGTAGAGGACTTAGCTGTGGTCCTCTACCCAGAGAGGAGAGGGGTTGACTGGGTAGGTGCAGGGCTGTAGTCTCTGGCACAGCCAGGGGAGAGTTGGAGCTAGTGGCAGATGGGTAGGAGCAGAGGCTGGCTTTGGCTGGGGAATGAGAGAGCAGACTGGGCTGGGCAGTACTTGCCTGTCCCTGCCAAAGCACCTCCTTCCATGGCCCAGCATCCCTGTTGTGTTTTCTTCCAAAAGGTACATAATAGCATGTTAGGCAGACTGCTCTGTCCATTCATGAATAGAAAGTCGATCCTAGATGTATTCTTCACTCAGACAGAACACTATGGGGGTCATACTATCAGACAGTCTGAGTGACATATGGTTCGTAGCCACACACAGACAGTGCAAAAATAAATGGTTTGAAGTTAAATAGTTTTGTTGTCTGTGAGGCTGTCCAAAACAGATTTCCCTTATGTTCCCCTGCTACAGTTTTATTGAACTCTGAGAGACTGTTTGACAAATTCAACATTTCCTGCGGGTGTTTTTTCACAAATAGTTCTTTGTTGGGTTGAACAATTTTTCTGAAGCATTTTGTCTGAGCACAACAAAACAAAGGCAATTAGTGTCTTTCCACTACGAGCTTCAATATGTGCGATGTCGGACAGGTAGGAGTAAACCTTGTCAGTCCAGGAGTAAACCTTGTCAGTAGGGTTGGGCAGTATCCATATTTTCTGTATTTTTGTACCATACCGGGGTATAGAGTGTTACCAGAAGTACATACAGTACAAGGGACAAACACTATTTCTAAAACTTACTAACACTTTAAAAAAAATAATAATATTGTCAACAGGGATCTTGATCCAAGAGGGGATTAGAAATATCTGCTGTAACCAAGAAGCTTGATATTGACATCTAGCCACTTCCATAGGAAACTAAATGCATAGCTGGAGCCCTGAGTTTGATATCGTTCATTTGACACATCTTATAGTTATACTTAACTTACAGTTCATCAGTGACGTAGCATGCAGCCCTCGCGATGTAGGGTTGCCCTCAACCCCAAAACAATTTACAATAAAACAATTTGTTTACGGTATTGAAAATCATACCAACGATATTTCAAAATACCCCTGTATATGGAATAAACTATATATTACCCAAGCCTACTTGTCAGGAGGGATAGTTCAACACATGTTGAGAGAGGAACATCTAATTAAATGGCTACCCAGACTAATTGCCCCCCCCTCCCTCCTCACTGCTGCTACTCTCTGTTATTATCTATGCATAGTCACTTTAATAACTCTACCTATACTACTGTTCAAAAGTTTAGGGTCACTTAGAAATGTCCTTGTTTTTGAAAGAAATGCACATTTTTTGTCCATTAAAATGATATCAAATTGATCAGAAATACAGTGTAGACATTGTTAATGTTGTAAATGACTATTGTAGCTGGAAACTGCAGATTGTTTTTTTAGGGAATATCTACATAGGCGTACAGAGGCCCATTATCAGCAACCATCACTCCTGTGTTCCAATGGCACATTGTATTAGCTAATCCAAGTTTATCATTTTAAAAGGCTAATTGATCATTAGAAAACCGGCAATCATGTTAGCACAGCTGAAAACTGTCCTGGTTGAAGAAGCATTAAAACTGGCCTTCTTTAGACTAGTTGAGTATCTGGAGCATCAGCATTTGTGGGTTCGATTATAGGCTCAAAATGGCAAGAAACAAAGAACTTACTTCTGAAACTCGTCAGTCTAATCTTGTCCTGAGTAACGAAGGCTATTCCGTGCGAGAAATTACCAAGAAACTGAAGATCTCGTACAACGCTGTGTACTACTCCCTTCACAGAACTGCGCAAACTGGCCCTAACCAGAATAGAAAGAGGAGTGGGTGGCCCCGGGGCACAACTGAGCAAGAGGACAAGTACATTAAAGTGTCTAGTTAGAGAAACAGACGCCTCACAAGTCCTCAATTGGCAGCTTCATTAAATAGTACCCGCAAAACACCAGTCTCAACGTCAATAGTGAAGAGACGACTCCAGGATGCAACATTAACAATGTCTACACTGTATTTCTGATCAATTTGATGTTATTTTAATGGACAAAAAAATAGCTTTTCTTTCAAAAACAAGGACATTTCTAAATGAAACCAAACTTTTGAACGGTAGTGTACATGTACATATTACCTTAATTATCTCGACTAACCTGTGCCTCCCCCCCGCACATTGACTCTGTACCGGTACCCCCTGTATATTGCCTCGCTATTGTTATTTTACTGCTACTCTTTAATTATTTTGTTTTTTATTTCATATTCTTATATATTTTTGGGGGTGGGGGGGTTTAACTGCATTGTTGGTTAGGGGTTGTAAGTAAGTATTTCACTGTAAGGTCGATCTATACCTGTGTGTATTTGGCGCATGTGACAAATACAATTTGATTTGATTTTGAACGCTAAAACACAAGGCTTTGTTTAGCGTGTCTGGATGGATAGGGAGTAGCAGACATCAAATATCTGCCTGCTTGCTTCACAGTCACTGGTGATCTAAATTACATCAACTCATATCATGGTGTATCGCTGTAAGCTGTCACCAGTTGTAACCCAGGGACAGCTACATTCTCCTGACACCATGACTGCTTCCCTTTTATCGATGGTGACATGGAGGCACATAAGTCACCCTGAGACTTGTTTACACTCTTTGTTGTGGTTTGAAGCATGTCATGATTTGCATCATCATGATGATGTGGCGAGTGACACATTGCTTCTTGCTTCTTGAAAGTCCAATATCTTAAACTCCTGACATGCAAAACATTTTGGGACCGTATCAACAGTGGACTACAGTGTTGGACTTCCAACAGTGGAAGAAAATACCAAAATATAGTTTTTGAGTAGAGTTTTCCTTTAAGCCATTTTTGAAACATACCAAATTAGGCAATGTTGTACCCGTTTCAGTTGTTGTTTTGTTGTTGTTTAAAAACAATCCTGTTTCTATCTGTGTGCTCCAGGTTTACTACCTCCATCTCTGTCTCTCTCCAGGTTTACTACCTCCATCTCTGTCTCTCTCCAGGTTTACTACCTCCATCTCTGTCTCTCTCCAGGTTTACTACCTCCATCTCTGTCTCTCTCCAGGTTTACTACCTCCATCTCTGTCTCTCTCCAGGTTTACTACCTCCATCTCTGTCTCTCTCCAGGTTTACTACCTCCATCTCTGTCTCTCTCCAGGTTTACTACCTCCATCTCTGTCTCTCTCCAGGTTTACTACCTCCATGTCTGTCTCTCTCCAGGTTTACTACCTCCATCTCTGTCTCTCTCCAGGTTTACTACCTCCATCTCTGTCTCTCTCCAGGTTTACTACCTCCATCTCTGTCTCTCCCCAGGTTTACTACCTCCATCTCTGTCTCTCTCCAGGTTTACTACCTCCATCTCTGTCCAGGTTTACTACCTCCATCTCTGTCTCTCTCCAGGTTTACTACCTCCATCTCTGTCTCTCTCCAGGTTTACTACCTCCATCTCTGTCTCTCTCCAGGTTTACTACCTCCATCTCTGTCTCTCTCCAGGTTTACTACCTCCATCTCTGTTTCTCTCCAGGTTTACTACCTCCATCTCTGTTTCTCTCCAGGTTTACTACCTCCATCTCTGTCTCTCTCCAGGTTTACTACCTCCATCTCTGTCTCTCTCCAGGTTTACTACCTCCATCTCTGTCTCTCTCCAGGTTTACTACCTCCATCTCTGTCTCTCCCCAGGTTTGCAGATTCTATCCGGGGCATGCTGAAGCTCATCCTGGTCCTGATGATGGCTGGTGCTTCCCTGGCCTCCACCTGGTTCACATTAACCTGCCTGACCAGGCTCACACACCTACCCTCCACTGCAGGTAGGCCTAGTAGAGCATGGTTTCCAGAGAATCCTAGAGCCACAATAGATATTTCAATAGAGCCACAATGGATACTTCAATAGCAGACTTGTCCTTTAGATTTAGGAAGGGACGCATGGACCGAGTAAACCAAGTACATCTCCTGTTTCTGTAGCGTGAGGCAGATTGATGTACAAGTACACCGCCTGGACAAGACTCTTGTCTATCGCAGGGCCAAGAATAGATGCATCGTGCCCATTTGTACAGTCTTTGGTATGACTCGGCCGGGGATGGAACTCCCAACCCTCCAATCTCAGGGCAGATATGGACTGCGATGCAGTAGCACATTAGCAGATTCCCTTGAAACAAACAAACACATGAACTTCACATTCACCAGCTCTAGCATTCTCATCTATCATCATTTTCATGCTTGTCATCAGTATTTTTTTCAGTCCTCTCGCTACTGGCTGACAGTGCCAAGCTAACAGACCCCAGGATTGCCCAGCCATCTGGTGTACTGTGCATGGCTGGTAATATACATAGCTCTGGTAGGAGCCTCTTCCACATTACACACCTCTCTTTGTTATCCCTTTTTTGAAATCCTCAGCTTGCGCACTTATTAAATTAATAATAATGTGTATTTTTTACACAACTTCACTGGTTTTGTTCTTCAACGACGTCTATTATCATTCATGCAATAGTGATTCGCTGGATCCGCTCCCGAGTGGCGCAGCGGTCTAAGGCACTGCATCGCAGTGCTAGAGACGTTACTATAAACCCGGGATCATTCCTGGGCTGTGCCACAACCGGCCATGGCATATTTGGCCCAGCATCGTCCGGGTGACGGGAATGTTTGGCGGAGGGGGCTTTACTTCGCTCATCGTGCCCTAGCGACTCCTTGTGGCGGGCCAGGTGTCTGCAGGCTGACCCCGGTAGCCATTTGAACGGTGTTTCCTCCGACATATTGGTGCAGCTGGGTTCTGGGTTAAGCTGGCGGGTGTTTAAAGAGCGCAGTTAGGCGGGTCATGTTTCAGAGGACGCATGACTCCACCTTCGCCTCTCTTGAGCTCGTTGGGGAGTTGCAGCGATGAGAAAAGATCGTAATTAAAATTGGGAGATAAATAAGGGGGTCCAAATTTTTTTTTAAGGTATTCGCTGACAGCGTGGGGTTTCCCTTGGACACATTCTTCATGGTTCTACTACAATACTTCCCCTACTGGAAAAGTCTACAATGTTGCGATGAAGCGGCACCATCCCCTGGGGATCAACTAGCTACAACCGGGGAGAGACTGAGACAGAGTGGGAGGAACAGAGCAGCCGTGGGACACTAGAGGTTGTCTGTGTTTGATACCAGCCTGTCTTAGAGCAGGACGGGGGTGGTTGAACAAAGGGGAGATGAGAGGGAAGAGGGGATATTCATTCAGGATTTGATGACTGTGTCGTCGGTGCAGTGGCATTGCCTCAGTTTCTCTGTGACAACGGCAGGCAGGCAGGCAGGCTGGGTCCTCTGAGGCAGCAATGTGATTTAGAGCGGTGCTGGCTAATGAGGAGTTGATTTGGCCCAATCTGCAGTGATAAAGGAGACAGAGGAGACTGAGCCATGTTCTGTCCCAAATGGTACCCTATTCCTTATATAGTGCACTACCGTAGTACTCTGGTCAAAAGTAGTGCCCTTTATAGGGAATAGGGTGCCATTTGGGATGTAACAATGCTCTGCTCCACGGTGATGGCTTAATCTCCTCTCCCAGCCCAGGGCCCCCGGGCTCGGCCTCAGAGCAGCTGAGACCTCGATCAGTGGTGGCCAAGACACACAGGCACACAAGCACGGACGCACGCACAGATACTGTGAGCACACATACACACACACACACACACACACACACACACGCGCATGCACACTAGTTGAGATGCACACACACTAGTTGAGATGCACACACACGGGCACCCGTACACACATACAAACACACACACACACTGGGAGAATCGGCCAGCAGCATATGGCACTTACCAACGCAATTTGCCTGTGCCCTGAGAATAACTAACTGTAGTCAATCTCATGAAAACACAAGCTGCACAGCAGGTGGTTTTGCCTGTGTTTTTCCCCCCATCCACCACCCACTGTTGAACCACCATTGTCTTAGCTGGAATGACATTATGAGTAAGCTTTGATATGTAACAATGAGAACTTGGAGGCCTTCTCATGGTGACACTGTTCTTATGGTCACACTAGACTAGTGTCATCTCATACTAGTTAAAGTGCCATATGTAAAAAAGGGCTTTATAAGTCACATTTGATTGGTTAACCCATGAATCCCTGTCCTCTGCTTTATAAAATGTGATGATTGATTGGTTAACCCCCCTCCCCTCTTCCCCTCAGCTACTCTTTACACCTCCTGTATCCTGGTGGGCATCTTCATCAACAGTAGTGTGCCCATCTTCTTTGAGCTCTTCATCGAGACCGTGTACCCCGTGCCAGAGGGCATCACCTGTGGCGTGGTCACCTTCCTCGGTAACCTGGTCACCGGCTGCCTCCTCTTCTTCCTCACCTTCTACAGCACAGGTAAGACTGACGGGTAGAGTACAGCTACAACACAAGATGGAAGAGAAAGAAGTGGATAGGAGAGAGCTCTAGAGCAGTAGGTCAGATTTACATCCAGGTCAAGAGGTCAAATAGATATAAGAATTAGCATTAGATTCCCAGATCTTTTAAGATATAATATTTATTTTGATTATAATAATTTCCCAGCCTGGTATTCATGGTCTTGGTCTAGTGGAGGTTCATGTATAATTTGTAAGTAGAGCACATTACATTACAGGCTCCAGGAGCAGGTCTGGAACCTGTAGAAATATAAAGTCAGTGGATCCGAAGCATCATGCCTCCTCTCCGTGGGTGCATCCCAAATGGCACACAATTGCCTTCATAGTGTGCTGCTTTTCACCAGGCCATTTTTATTTTATTTTTTTACCTTTATTTAACTAGGCAAGTCAGTTAAGAACAAATTCTTATTTTCATTGACGGCCTAGGAACAGTGGGATAACTGCCTGTTCAGGGGCAGAACGACAGATTTGTACCTTGTCAGCTCGGGGGTTTGAACTTGCAACCCTGCCGCCATGGCAACCCTGCCGCCATGGTCAAAAATAGTGCACTATGAAGGGACTAGGGTGTCACTTGGGAAGAAACCTCTGTTTCTCTCCTCTGTTGGCTGAGCTACATTCTGTTTGCAGAGCTCTTCTTTGTCTGATTGTCTAACCTTCCAGTAAAGGCTAATCACAAAGCCACTCAGGTGGAATGATGAATAATGCTTCTAGAACTTGACAGCATTCCCCCCTCAAACCCTTTTGAGTAAATAGACAGAATATATACGTACACATATTTGTGCAAACTGGATTACTATTCGTGAGATTCACTGGGTCCACCAGAGTACAGGGGGTGTACAGTCTGGCTCGTCCACCAGAGTACAGGGGGTGTACAGTCTGGTTGGTCCCCCAGAGTACAGGGGGTGTACAGTCTGGCTCGTCCACCAGAGTACAGGGGGTGTACAGTCTGGCTCGTCCACCAGAGTACAGGGGGTGTACAGTCTGGCTGGTCCCCCAGAGTACAGGGGGTGTACAGTCTAGCTGGTCCACCAGAGTACAGGGGGTGTACAGTCTGG
The DNA here is from genome assembly GCF_013265735.2 of Oncorhynchus mykiss. Lineage (NCBI taxonomy): Eukaryota > Metazoa > Chordata > Actinopteri > Salmoniformes > Salmonidae > Oncorhynchus > Oncorhynchus mykiss. Next base: position 57,155,444 of record NC_048567.1, on the reverse strand, counting down.
CTCGTCCACCAGAGTACAGGGGGTGTACAGTCTGGCTGGTCCACCAGAGTACAGGGGGTGTACAGTCTGGCTGGTCCCCCAGAGTACAGGGGGTGTACAGTCTGGCTGGTCCCCCAGAGTACAGGGGGTGTACAGTCTGGCTGGTCCCCCAGAGTACAGGGGGTGTACAGTCTGGCTGGTCCCCCAGAGTACAGGGGGTGTACAGTCTTGCTTGTCCACCAGAGTACAGGGGGTGTACAGTCTGGCTGGTCCCCCAGAATACAGGGGGTGTACAGTCTGGCTGGTTCCCCAGAGTACAGGGGGTGTACAGTCTTGCTGGTCCCCCAGAGTACAGGGGGTGTACAGTCTGGCTGGTCCCCCAGAGTACAGGGGGTGTACAGTCTGGTTGGTCCCCCAGAGTACAGGGGGTGTACAGTCTGGCTGGTCCCCCAGAGTACAGGGGGTGTACAGTCTGGCTGGTTCCCCAGAGTGGTGCACTGTAGTAGGGTGCTATTTGGGAGGTAGACAAAGTGTCGACTGTCAATAGCCAGGCTGTGTCAGATGGAGATGTATGTACTGTAGGATCAGCAAAAGTATACATTTTTCTCTTCTAGTTGTTGGTGGTGGTTGATGACATCTTGGTGGATGTGTACAGAGGGGTCTGTGTGCTGGATGCTGCCCATATGGTGGGAACTGTGAAGGGAACAGTGTTGGCGGCTTCCTACCCTCTTTCCCTCTGACACCCAGGAGATTAAACTGAGATGAGAGCGCTTTGGCGCAGCTTTAGCTTTTAAAATATAACCCTGTTGTGGTCACAGGCAGTAGTGTGGTTTATGTTACCCTTGGGTCTCTCGCTCCCTCCCTTCTGCACTGAGTGATGCTCAGAGACTATACCCAGCTGAGACTGGTCTGAGATCTATTGTTAAGGGCCCAAGACATCTTGAGTTCAGAATCCTGTGGTATTCCTGTGAGGACTGGACACTCTTGATGACTGCCAGTAGCTCGGCCCTATAAAAGTAGAGCAGTTGGTGTTCCTCAGGAATCAGTGTTAGGAACAATTAATATGATATGTACATGTCCCTATAGGAATTTAGACCATTGGTTTACATGTATTTGAGACAACTTATTAAAAGGTAATAGTAAACATGTTGTCCCTCATGAATTTAGCAAATTTGTAAATATTGGCTCTCTATGGCAAGACACATCATTCACCCAAGTTTCGTCAAAATCGGTCCAGTGCTGTCTGAGATATCGTGTGTGACGAACGTACAAACGTACTAACGGACGGAGACGTATCCACAGTCCCCTTTTTGATTTCATTGTGGGGGACAACTACGACTAAATCCAGTTCCTGTTGTCTCTGTCCTGTTTATCAACCAATGTGGATGAACGGAGGATAACATTCAACCACCACAAAACAGATTTGTAAGGAATAGGACCGTATGATAGCACAGGAGGTTGGTCGCACCTTAATTGGGGAGGACGGGCTTGTGGTAATGGTTGGAGCAGAATGAGTGGAATGGTATCAAATGCATCGAACACATGGTTTGATGCCATTCCATTTGCTCTGTTCCAGCCATTATTATGAGCCATCCTCCCCTCAGCAGCCTCCACTGTATGATAGGGCTACAATATTTTATTTTTTACCTCTACTTCATTCATTTCAGCCTTATACAGTAATCGATGTGGCATATGCGGTGGTGTGGAATTAAAAGCAGAAGAATTCCATATAAATCTTTGCCTTTTCAAAATCAACCCCGCTCCATCCTTCATTTTAAATTGGCAATCTCAGCCTCAAAGATGTTCATTTATTTTTTGGTTACAGTTGATTTAAAATTTCCATTCGCTGCTCACTGCCAAAATAACAAATTCTGAAGTATCAATGCTTTAACTTCTTTAAAAAATATATTTGTATACATATTGTTTTAATATTGAAGGGTTGCTAGGGTCTCGGCTCAGCGGGTCCCAACTTCCTTCTATTCCAGCAGGGTATTTCAGGGTGCCTCCCAAATGGCACCCTTTGCTCTATATAGGACTGAATCTGTCTGAAAACACGAATGGAGACAACATTGGCCATATGAATACAGCTGTTGGTACTTTAGATTTCATCGTCTCTGTGTTTGTGATTTAGCTAGGGAGAGGTGGGTGGAATACAAAGTAGGGAGCCTTATTGTGAAGTGTAGAGTCAAAGATTCCTCGTCTATGTGGAGGAGTTAGCGGTTGTGTGGGATAGGCAGCTATATCGTTGTGTTTGTTGCCAAGACTTCTACGAGGGAAACAGACCGAAAATAATTGCCGCTTTTCTTTTTGTTTTAAACTTAGTTTTTGTCAAACTTTGCTGTGTTTGTCTTGAAGTACAACACTATGAGATGAATAACATGTTATTTGGCATATCTGTAATTCCTAACCTTTTGTGAATGTTATGGAGGCGTCAGACTGTAGCGCCACGTTGATCATTAACAAGCCTTTTGTTTTGCAGTTGCACTTTTTATTTCTGGGATGTTTTTGAAGGATCGTCGTGGGAACAGTTGACAGTGTAATCAAACACACCCTATTAGGAACACACAGTCATATTAAACAGTCTTAATGTCTACCCACCCAGTCGCAACATTCTGACAGTAATAGAAAATAATTATTCTCATTTTGTTTCATTGAACGTTTTATGATTTCATTTCATTTATTTCTGGCTAATGTCAGCCAGTCAGCCAGTCAGCCAGCTCCATTCCCCTAAAAAAAACAGCTATGTAAAGTGAGAAGACATTTAACCAGCTCTGAAAAGCTACATCCATTTTAAAACGCGGCATTATCTGCGACAATTAGGAATAATTCTGGTATGATAAGCGGCTTTGGCTGATGGCGCAGGGTGAGGCGTCAATATAGCCAGAGGGAGAAGTGAAAACATCATTTCAATTGTCCTTTCTAACTGTCAGTTGGGTATTATCACTGAGCTACTGGAGCTATGATAGCCTGCATCAGCGTATCTCTCCCCAGAGGCTCTTTCATTATGAATGTACAGAAAGGGAAATAGATTCAGTCCACTCCTATTCCCCTGTGTATTGCTGTTCAAGCAACTTTCTACAAAGTACAGCCCACCACTCCTCACTGACGATGTCAGAGGGACCATGACCGCACAAGCCACTTAGCCCCATCTTCACAAACAAATACTTGTTGGTAAGCATACAAAGACACATTAGCATTCATTCAGACTCTACACCCGTTCACATATCTCTTAATCTCCATTCTAAATGGATGAATCCGGGGCAGGCGGGTTGTGGTGACAACACAGTCAGAGAAACACAACTCCGTAAACGGGCCTCCACACCAACAGGCAACAGGTTACTGAGCTAACTTGATTAATGACTGTGCTACTGCACAATGGAACGTCCTTCACCTTTTCACTTCTTCTTTTGTCTTCCACTGTGCTCTGGACCCACAGATGTTCTCTCTCTTTCTCTCTCTCTCTCTCTCTGTCCACTGTGCTCTGGACTCTCAGATGTTCTCTCTGTCCACTGTGTTCTGGACCCACAGATGTTCTCTCGCTCTCTGTCCACTGTGCTCTGGACCCACAGATGTTCTCTCTCTCTCTCTCTCTCTCTCTCTGTCCACTGTGCTCTTGACCCACAGATGTTCTCTCTCTGTCCACTGTGTTTTGGACCCACAGATGTTCTCGCTCTCTCTGTCCACTGTGCTCTGGACCCACAGATGTTTTCTCTCTGTCCACTGTGTTTTGGACCCACAGATGTTCTCGCTCTCTCTGTCCACTGTGCTCTGGACCCACAGATGTTCTCTCTCTGTCCACTGTGCTCTGGACCCACAGATGTTTTCTCTCTCTGTCTCTCTCTCTGTCCACTGTGCTCTGGACCCACAGAGGCCTCCAATTGCTCTTAAATACAAGTAAAACTAAATGCATGCTCTTCAACCGATCGCTACCTGTACCTACCCGCCTGTCCAACATTACTACTCTGGACGGCTCTGACTTAGAATACGTGGACAACTACAAATACTTAGGTGTCTGGTTAGACTGTAAACTCTCCTTCCAGACCCATATCAAACATCTCCAATCCAAAGTTAAATCTAGAATTGGCTTCCTATTTCGCAACAAAGCATCCTTCACTCATGCTGCCAAACATACCCTTGTAAAACTGACCATCCTACCTATCCTCGACTTTGGCGATGTCATTTACAAAATAGCCTCCAATACCCTACTCAACAAATTGGATGCAGTCTATCACAGTGCAATCCGTTTTGTCACCAAAGCCCCATATACTACCCACCATTGCGACCTGTACGCTCTCGTTGGCTGGCCCTCGCTTCATACTCGTCGCCAAACCCACTGGCTCCATGTCATCTACAAGACCCTGCTAGGTAAATTCCCCCCTTATCTCAGCTCGCTGGTCACCATTGCATCTCCCACCTGTAGCACACGCTCCAGCAGGTATATCTCTCTAGTCACCCCCAAAACCAATTCTTTCTTTGGCCGCCTCTCCTTCCAGTTCTCTGCTGCCAATGACTGGAACGAACTACAAAAATCTCTGAAACTGGAAACACTTATCTCCCTCACTAGCTTTAAGCACCAACTGTCAGAGCAGCTCACAGATTACTGCACCTGTACATAGCCCACCTATAATTTAGCCCAAACAACTACCTCTTTCCCTACTGTATTTTATTTATTTATTTATTTTGCTCCTTTGCACCCCATTATTTTTATTTCTACTTTGCACATTCTCCCATTGCAAATATACCATTCCAGTGTTTTACTTGCTATATTGTATTTACTTTGCCACCATGGCCTTTTGCCTTTACCTCCCTTATCTCACCTCATTTGCTCACATCGTATATAGACTTGTTTATACTGTATTATTGACTGTATGTTTGTTTTACTCCATGTGTAACTCTGTCGTTGTATGGGTCGAACTGCTTTGCTTTATCTTGGCCAGGTTGCAGTTGTAAATGAGAACTTGTTCTCAACTTGCCTACCTGGTTAAATAAAGGTGAAATAAAAACATAAAATAAAATATGTTCTCTGTCTCTGTCCACTGTGTTCTGGACCCACAGATGTTCTCTGTTTCTGTCTCTGTCCACTGTGTTCTCGACCCACTGATGTTCTCTCTCTCTCTGTCCACTGTGTTCTGGACCCACAGATGTTATCTCTGTCCCCTGTGCTCTGGACCCACAGATGTTATCTCTGTCCACTGTGCTCTGGACCCACAGATGTTATCTCTGTCCACTGTGTTCTGGACCCACAGATATTCTCGCTCTCTCTGTCCACTGTGTTCTGGACCCACAGATGTTTTCGCTCTCTGTCTACTGTGCTCTGGACCCACAGATGTTCTCTGTCCACTGTGTTCTGGACCCACAGATTCTGTTTCTCCGTCCACTGTGCTCTGGACCAACAGATGTTCTCTCTCTGTCCACTGTGCTCTGGACCCACAGATGTTCTCTCTCTGTCGACTGTGTTCTGGACCCACAGATGTTCTCTGTCTCTGCTCACTGTGTTCTGGACCCACAGATGTTCTCTCTGTCCACTGGGCTCTGGACCCACAGATGTTCTCTCTGTCCACTACTCTGGACCCACAGATGTTCTCTCTGTCCACTGTGTTCTGGACCCACAGATGTTTTCGCTCTCTGTCCACTGTGCTCTGGACCCACAGATGTTTTCTCTCTCCCTGTCCACTGTGCTCTGGACCCACAGATGTTCTCTCTGTCCACTGTGTTCTGGACCCACAGATGTTTTCGCTCTCTCTGTCCACTGTGTTCTGGACCCACAGATGTTTTCGCTCTCTGTCCACTGTGCTCTGGACCCACAGATGTTTTCGCTCTCTGTCCACTGTGCTCTGGACCCACAGATGTTCTCTGTCTCTGCCCACTGTGTTCTGGACCCACAGATGTTCTCTCTGTCCACTGTGCTCTGGACCCACAGATGTTGTCTCTCTGTCCACTGTGCTCTGGACCCACAGATGTTGTCTCTCTGTCCACTGTGCTCTGGACCCACAGATGTTTTCTCTCTCTCTGTCCACTGTGTTCTGGACCCACAGATGTTCTCTCTGTCCACTGTGCTCTGGACCCACAGATGTTCTCTCTCTGTCTCTCTCTCTGTCCACTGTGTTCTGGACCCACAGATGTTCTCTGTCTCTGTCCACTGTGTTCTGGACCCACAGATGTTCTCTCTCTGTCCACTGTGCTCTGGACCAACAGATGTTCGCTCTCTGTCCACTGTGCTCTGGACCCACAGATGTTCTCTCTCTCCACTGTGCTCTGGACCCACAGATGTTCTCTCTCTCCACTGTGCTCTGGACCCACAGATGTTCTCTCTCTGTCTCTCTCTCTGTCCACTGTGTTCTGGACCCACAGATGTTCTCTGTCTCTGTCCACTGTGTTCTGGACCCACAGATGTTCTCTCTCTGTCCACTGTGCTCTGGACCAACAGATGTTCGCTCTCTGTCCACTGTGCTCTGGACCCACAGATGTTTTCTCTCTCCCTGTCCACTGTGTTCTGGACCCACAGATGTTCTCCCTGTCCACTGTGTTCTGGACCCACAGATGTTTTCGCTCTCTCTGTCCACTGTGTTCTGGACCCACAGATGTTTTCGCTCTCTGTCCACTGTGCTCTGGACCCACAGATGTTTTCGCTCTCTGTCCACTGTGCTCTGGACCCACAGATGTTCTCTGTCTCTGCCCACTGTGTTCTGGACCCACAGATGTTCTCTCTGTCCACTGGGCTCTGGACCCACAGATGTTGTCTCTCTGTCCACTGTGCTCTGGACCCACAGATGTTGTCTCTCTGTCCACTGTGCTCTGGACCCACAGATGTTTTCTCTCTCTCTGTCCACTGTGTTCTGGACCCACATATGTTCTCTCTGTCCACTGTGCTCTGGACCCACAGACGTTATCTCTGTCCACTGTGCTCTGGACCCACAGATGTTCTCTCTCTGTCTACTGTGTTCTGGACCCACAGATATTCTCACTCTCTCTGTCCACTGTGTTCTGGACTCACAGATGTTTTCGCTCTCTGTCCACTGTGCTCTGGACCCACAGATTCTGTCTCTCCGTCCACTGTGTTCTGGACCCACAGATTCTGTCTCTCCGTCCACTGTGCTCTGGACCAACAGATGTTCTCTCTCTGTCCACTGTGCTCTGGACCCACAGATGTTCTCTCTCTGTCGGCTGTGTTCTGGACCCACAGATGTTCTCTGTCTCTGCCCACTGTGTTCTGGACCCACAGATGTTCTCTCTGTCCACTGGGCTCTGGACCCACAGATATTTTCGCTCTCTCTGCCCACTGTGCTCTGGACCCAAATATGTTTTTGCCCTCTGTCCACTGTGCTCTGGACCCACAGATGTTTTCTCTCTCTCTGCCCACTGTGCTCTGGACCCACAGATGTTCTCTCTCTCCACTGTGCTCTGGACCCACAGATGTTCTCTCTCTCCACTGTGCTCTGGACCCACAGATGTTCTCTCTCTGTCTCTCTCTGTCCACTGTGTTCTGGACCCACAGATGTTCTCTGTCTCTGTCCACTGTGTTCTGGACCCACAGATGTTCTCTCTCTGTCCACTGTGCTCTGGACCAACAGATGTTCTCTCTCTGTCCACTGTGCTCTGGACCCACAGATGTTCTCTCTCTGTCGACTGTGTTCTGGACCCACAGATGTTCTCTGTCTCTGCTCACTGTGTTCTGGACCCACAGATATTCTCTCTCTGTCCACTGTGTTCTGGACCCACAGATGTTCTCTCTGTCCACTGTGCTCTGGACCCACAGATGTTCTCTCTCTGTCCACTGTGTTCTGGACACACAGATATTCTCTCTCTGTCCACTGTGTTCTGGACACACAGATATTCTCTCTCTGTCCACTGTGTTCTGGACCCACAGATGTTCTCTCTGTCCACTGTGCTCTGGACCCACAGATATTCTTGCTCTCTCTGTCCACTGTGTTCTGGACCAACAGATATTCTTGCTCTCTCTGTCCACTGTGTTCTGGACCCACAGATGTTCTCTCTCTGTCCACTGTGCTCTGGACCCACAGGTGTTCTCTCTCTGTCCACTGTGCTCTGGACCCACAGATGTTCTCGCTCTCTCTGTCCACTGTGTTCTGGACCCACAGATGTCCTCTCTCTGTCCACTGTGTTCTGGACCCACATATGTTCTCTGTCTCTGTCTCTCTTTCTGTCCACTGTGCTCTGGATCCACATATGTTCTCGCTCTCTCTGTCCACTGTGCTCTGGACCCACAGATGTTCTCTCTGTCCACTGTGTTCTGCAACCACAGATGTTTTCTGTTGCTCTCTCCGTCCACTGTGTTCTGGACCCACAGATGTTCTCTCTGTCCACTGTGTTCTGGACCCACAGATGTCCTCTCTCTGTCCACTGTGTTCTGGACCCACAGATGTTTTCTGTCTCTGTCCACTGTGCTCTGGACCCACAGATCTTCTCTCTCTGTCCACTGTGCTCTGGACCCACAGATGTTTTCGCTCTCTGTCCACTGTGTTCTGGATCCACAGATGTTCTCTCTTCCTGGCTTCAGGAAGAGGCTCTTTTTGTACCCTAGTGGAGAGACAAATGAAAGGATAAGCAAGAAAAAATATTATTTTCCTTCACATTGTCCTTAGGAGGAGCCTCTCTCTTTCTTACTCTCTCCCTTATGTCCTCTTCCCCTCTGGACACTATTACTGTTTTCTGTGTAGGTTTAGGTAGCAACAATAAGTGAAAGAGTAAGTCAAAAGGCCTATTTTTTTCTCCTGTGTGCAATGCACCCTTGTCTCCTTCACCTTACCCTGGTGGAGAGGTGGATCCATTCTGGCTGACTCACTCTGAGATGTGCCAGAGGGCCAAATCATAGAATTTACCCAAACAGGCCAAACGGCTGACCTAGCTTGAGTCTCACTTCTCACCCATCGATTGAGCCGCTCACTTCAGGGGCAATTGATCAACTGCATTATAGGACCGGGCAACTGAAATTGAAATGCCCTGCAGGGGGAATTAAGATGCATGCTCCACTCAAGTTGGTGTGTTTTGACCTCATTTCTCTATATTTAGTCCTGCTGTTTCTTTATCAGGTCCCTGCCAGCTGCTGGAGGGCTGTCATCTTCTACCTTATCAGGCCGTGTGGTTCCTGTCTTAGTGGTAGGGGTGCTGGACACCCCGCTCAGTCTCTCTCTCTCTCTCTCCCTCTCTCTCTCTCTCTGCTCTCTCTCTCTTTCTGTTTCTCTCTCTCTCTGCTCTCTCTTTCTGTCTCTCTGTTTCTCTCTCACTCTCTGGTCTCTCTCTCTTTCTGTCTCTCTGTTTCTCTCTCACTCTCTGGTCTCCCTCTCTCTCTCTAGTGACTCTTTCTCTGTATTCCCTCTCTCTTTCTCGTTCTCTCTCTCCCCCCACCCACACCTCTGCATCATGTTGAGAGGGCATGCCTAGTGCTGTGCAGCTGAAAGGAGACCTATATCGATTTCTTTCTGGTGCAGTAACAGGAAGTAATGTGTCTGTCAAGGTATATGTTGCTCTACGTGTGTGTGTGTGTGTGTGTGTGTGTGTGTGTGTGTGTGTGTGTGTGTGTGTGTGTGTGTGTGTGTGTGTGTGTGTGTGTGTGTGTGTGTGTGTGTTAGAACCATGGCTCACACCAATTAGTCTCACTCTACACGTGGCTTTCCATTACCTCTTCATTACAGGCTAACTAGGGCCACTGGAGCTTAAACAGCAAAACAGGAGGGAAAAGGAAAAACATTGGGGTTCAAGTTTAGTTCAATGCTGGAAGGGAAAACAGGCCATTACTGACATTATTTAGATGCATGACACAAAGTTCAGAACCATGTCACCCTCTAGTCTATACATTGCATGATTAGGGCTTGTTTTGAGTTAGCGGACATGAATAACCTCCCCACATTAAACTATTAGAACACGTTATACTACTACTATTGCATGTCGTCGGTTGGGTTTATACACAGTCATGGAGTCAATACTTTAACTTAATGATTGGTTGTTCTTGTCGTCTGTTATAAAGGTCATTGTGATCTTGATGTACAGTAGTGTACCGGCAATGCCTGGCCTGCAGTGAGCGTAGAGGTACAGATGTAAGGAGTAACCTTCAGTGATCTAATTAACCTTTTCCATCTCTCCTCAGAGTTGTCGTGGCTAAACTGGTGTTTGACGGGCTCCTGTGCCTTCAGCCTCGTCCTCATCCTCTTCTTCAGGGAATCCTACGACCGCCTCTACCTAGACGTCTTTGTCTCAGTCTGACACACACAAAAAGACTGGAACACGAGGAGAAAAAAGACAGGAACATTTGAAACGCACTGCACAAAGAAGAAGAGGAAGAAAAATGGATTTCAGAAGTGCAACTTGCGCTCTTTTACGTTTTAAGTATAGCTGTAGGTGTAAACTTGTAATATGACGGTGGTCGGTGATTCATTGTGATTTCCTTGTAGCCAATGAGAAGCGCCAGCCAAGGGCCTCAGACAATTAGTAATTCATGTTAAGTCTTTATAAGTGTCGGTTTGGCCAGTTGGTCCTCTGATGCAGCATTGTCTTGTCTTTTTTATAATGTAAACTACAGTGGGACCTGGTCATGGTATGATGAGGGACTGTTGTTTGTTTAAAGATGCACTCTGTGGCAGGTGGTTTCCCTGTGGCCTGTTGGTCCTCTGATCTTAATGAGAGAAGAGAGGCCTGATTGGCTGAGTAGCTCTAGCAGCCAATCAGCAAGCCCCACCAATCTGTGCTAACAAGGGACCGTATAGCATTTTAGTGTCACTCATAACTGCTGGTTATGAATTGCAGGGGGCTAAAACTGTCAAACTAAGCTGTTCTGTTGAATTACCTGTGATATTACATGTCTTTTAATAGTGACATATGGTCTCCTTTTTTTACTATATCCCCCTCTCTCAAGACTTATGCAAGACATTTTTTCTCCCTATGGGATTGAATTGATTGCAGGCCGTGCAGGTTCCTGCCAGTGTCGTCGACTATGATTGGACACCACCCTGGTGCACGCCAGTGTCTTGGGATATGATTGGATGAGCCGCAGAGACCGCCTCGCTCTGCATGCAAAGTCACTGCTTTAAAACTCTCCTCTCTGTGTGTGTCGAGGCTCTGCTGCGCGGGTCTCATGATGTTACCACACAGTCCGTTTTAATGAGCAGTTCAGAATATGGACGTTGGACGTAGTAGTTTCCCCGTGTCATTCTGACCTTTCAGCTGACAACGGGAGTCAGATATTTTGGTTTGGAGTTGGTTAATATGCAGACGAACATTTCAAAATGGTCAAATGTTTTTTGTTGTTGCTGTTTACAGTTTGTTATACTATATAGGAGATTTTTGAATTTTGAACTAAACTTGTTTCAGTGAGAAAGGCATGTTTTTTTTAAATGGTTTTAACATGAAATATTTCTCAGTAGAAATGTCCATTATTATTACAGAGGGATCAGAACACTAACACAGTAGATACAGAGACAAATACAAAGACTGTCATGAAATATGTGAATACCGCTGTTGCACAGCTGAGACTGTGGCTGATTCTGTGGAAACCACAAACTATTAAGTCACCACGAAGCTGCTCTACATCTAACGCACAGCGTTCACCAGCAGTAGTCACTGTGCTGAGGACACTGACAACAAGAGGCAGGTAGTGGTTCGGTAAGCACCTCCTTGTCTGGACGGTCAGGATTGGACTTGGAGGGGATGCTTACTTTCCCACGGAGAAATAACACATGTTGAACTGATGTTCAACATGAAAAAGAGGGGAACGGGAAAGAACCACCTTTGTCCAGATTGTGGAGTGACTGGTCCTGAAAGGCACTAATCTACAAGGGACTTTAACTGGGAACTTATTTTTTCAACATGCCAAAACCACTCACCAACTCCCATTACTCGGCTGTGCCACAGACAAACCACAGAAAATGTTTTTCCTGGGTGATACGGTATATAGTATGTACAGTTGAAGTCGGAGGTTTACACCTTAGCCAAATACATTTAAACTCATTTTTCCACAATTCCTAACATTTAATCCTAGTAAGAATTCCCTGTCTTAGGTCAGTTAGGATCATCACTTTATTTTAAGAATGTCAGAATAATAGTAGAGAGAATGATTTATTCCAGCTTTTATTTCTTCCATCACATTCCCAGTGGGTCAGAAGTTTACATACACTCAATTAGTATTTGGTAGCATTCCCTTTAAATTGTTTAACTAGGGTCAAATGTTTTGGGTAGCCTTCCACAAGCTTCCCACAATAAATTGGGTGAATTTTGGCCCATTCCTCCTGACAAAGCTGGTGTAACTGAGTCAGGTTTGCAGGCCTCCTTGCTCGAACACACTTTTTCAGTTCTGCCCACAAATTATCTATGGGATTGGTCAGAGGTTTGTGATGGCCACTCCAATACCTTGACTTTGTAGTCCTTAAGACATTTTGCCACAACTTTGGAAGTTTGCTTGGGGTCATTGTCCATTTGGAAGACCCATTTGCGACCAAGCTTTAACTTCCTGACTCATGTCTTGAGATGTTGCTTCAATATATCCACCTAATTTCCCTTCTCATGATGCCATCTATTTTGTGAAGTACACCAGTCCCTCCTGCAGCAAATTACCCTCACAACATGATGCTGCCACCCCCGTGCTTCACAGTTGGGATGGTGTTCTTCGGCTTGCAAGCTTCCCCCTTTTTCCTCCAAACATAATGATGGTCATTGTGGCCAAACAATTATATTTTTGTTTCGTCAGACCAGAGGACATTTCTCCAAAAAGTACTCCCTTTGTCCCCATGTGCAGTTGAAACCGTAATCTGGCTTTTTTTATGGCGGTTTTGGAGCAGTTGCTTCGTCCTTGCTGAGCAGCCTTTCAGGTTATGTCGATATAGGACTTGTTTTACTGTGGATATAGATACTTTTGTACCTGTTTCAACCAGCATCTTCACAAGGGCCTTTGCTGTTGTTCTGGGATTGATTTGCACTTTTCGCACCAAAGTACGTTCATCTCTAGGAGACAGAACGCTTCTACATCCTGATCGGTATGATGGCTGCGTGGTCCCATGGTGTTTATACTTGCGTACTATTGTTTGTGCAGATGAACATGGTACCTTCAGGCATTTGGAAATTGCTCCCAAGGATGAACCAGACTTGTGGAGGTCTACAATTTATTTTCTGAGGTCTTGACTGATTTCATTTGATTTTCCCATGATGTCTAGCAAAGAGGCACTGAGTTTGAAGGTATGCCTTGAAATACATCCACAGGTACACCTCCAATTAACTCAAATTATGTCAATTAGCCTACCAGAAGCTTCTAAAGCCATGACATCATTTTCTGGAATTTTCCAAGCTGTTTAAATGCACAGTCAACTTAGTGTATGTAAACTTCTGACCCACTGGAATTGTGATATTTTGAAAAGGTCTGTATTTTGAATCTGTCTGTAAACAATTGTTGGAAAAATGACTTGTCACGCACAAATTAGATGTCCTAACCGACATGCCAAAACTATAGTTTGTTTAACAAGAAATTTGGGGCGTGGTTGAAAAACAAGTTTTAATGACTCCAACCTAAGTGTATGTAAACTTCCCACTTTAACTGTATGTTCTGAATGGCGCTTGTCTTTTCCTCTCACCTTGTACAGTAAGTTCTCTTTACCCCTTGGGGTCGTTCCACCAATTTGGTGCCTTTTGACAACTGTTAAAAGAAAAAGGAATTTCACCTCATTTTAACATTCTGTCAGAGCACATGTTCAGTTCATTAAAACACATTTTCCCAGCTCAATAGGTAAAATAAAAAATATATTTCTAGCCTGTCTATGTATGGGTAACCGGGTTGACATGTTATGCTTGATCCGCTCAGAGTAGAACCATCTCACCTGCTTTTACGCTATGATTTGGCTATTAGATGTTTATGGTTTCTTTTGAAAAAAATATTTAAAAGGAAGAGTTTCACCATATTACAATGAGAGTTCAGTTCACGTAACAGGGTTGACCTTTAGAGTGAGGGACAGATGTAAATGAATCACTAATCACACAAAATAAATAATCATCTTCAGAAATGACTTTGTCAAAGCAGCAAAATAACTAGGGCTTTACAATGATGGTGAGAACTTGTGGGGATTAAGTGGGTTAAAAAACATCTTCCTAGAAGTCACAGAAGGTAGACAGAGGGACATGTCAAAATGCTGATTTTTGGCACTTTATTTATTCATTCAGATGGATTCAATTCTACATGTGGTCTAGGTTAAAGGGCACTTCATTTAATAAAACAGGCTTTTGAAATCCAATATTGATGCACAATTTCTACTTAAAATATCAAAGGGATGCCAAAGACACTCTTCGTGGATCGACCCAGTGATAGAACACTGTCTTCATGCTCTTTACCTTCAGAACCTTGTGACATGTTGCCTTAATTCCCTGTGATTTCTGTCCTCTCCACCCACTCTGTGATGATGAGGTAGTCCGTATGTGTACAGTAGTGAAACTCGTTCCTATTACACTGCTTATCATGTGTTTGGGGGGTATAGATGTTATTGTCCTGTGAAAACAAAATCAAATGTATGTGAGATTTTAAGCAGCTTATTAAAAATACATTTTGAAATACAGTATACCCACTCTTCTTCTCCTCCATCATCCACTCTTCTCTTCTTCTCCATCATCCACTCTTCTCATCCCATTCATGTTCTATTTCACAATGAATGCAACTGTAGACCAAGTGTAAAAGTACAAAAAACTGCAGGACATTTCACCTTATTTTCTTCCAGGAAATGTCAGCACTCATTTCCCCATTTCCAGTTAATGAAACAAATGAAGATCAACATACATGACCTCACTTGTGTAAAGTCCATGAAGACGCCTATTCCCTCTAGAAGACACACACAAGACCCTCTCCCAGCTGTGCATGAAGTCATATGTAGGCTACGATCAGGGCGGAATATTGGACTCTGGGGTCCCCATGCATGCAAAGGGAGGTGACCTGCTCTGGCTCATTCTGACTCACTGGCTCTCTGGATACACTAGATGCTATGATTGATTTTAGTTGCAGAGATTCTCACTCATGTTTCTCCTCAATCTAGAGATTTGTTATCTGACCCATAGGTGTGTGTTTATCTGATTGATCTCTCTCCTAACCCATCTGTCAGGTGTTGGAGTTGAGTGCAAGATGTTTTCAAAGACAAGAGAGACCAGCTACTGGGAAGCTGTATGTCCCAGATCTGGATAGCCTGGTCCCACTCTGTTTGTGCTGTCTTGCCAACTTCTTGTGACAAAGACCATAAGAGTTGGCAAGACAGCACAAACAGATCTGAGACCAGGCTATGGTGCAGCACAGCACTCTGCATCATGGTGTGCCTCAACCTGGATCAGAACACGCAATACACAGTGCTCATGACCCAGGGGGTGAACTGGAATTCAACAGCACTGTGGGTTGGGGCCCACTTGGGGATCGTGGCAGGTGGGCCGTGGGATGACATTGCCCAAATGTTTTTAGTGTAAACTTAAATGACTAAAAGTAAAAAGATCATTTTTATTTTACCAGGCAAGTCAGTTAAGAACAAATTCTTATTTTCAATGACAGCCTAGGAACAGTGGGTTAACTGCCTGTTCAGGGGCAGAACGACAGATTTGTACCTTGTCAGCTCAGGGGTTTGAACTTGCAACCTTCCGGTTACTAGTCTAACGCTCTAACCACTAGGCTACCCTGCTGCCCCATAATGGACCTCTATTTTTCAATAGTCTTCGAGAATTTGCAATCAACAAAATAAAAGGGCCCCATTTGATTTTTGAGCATTAGAACACAGCATTAGCCATGTAAAAATGTGTAGAATTGGATGAAATTAGCTTAAAAACAATATTTTCTCTCAAGTGACAAAATGCGTATAATTGCAGGAAATTGGCTTTAACACTGCAACATTTTCTTTCAGCTCCATGACAGGATGTGTGGAATTGCAGGAGTTTAGCTTTGGACCTGCAAATATTTAGTACTTATTATTTGGCTTTGTGTACGTATTTTCGCTGCTCAAACGTTATGGTGGGTCGCGAATCAGACACCTCAGTTGGTGGGTCATGAAGCAAAACAGTTTTTGAGACCACCGCTCTATGGGAATAGAGAGGGCCTCAGTCAAACACACAATTATTTAGCTTTTAAGGTAATTGGATTACAGTTCATTGCATCAGTGCAAAAGGCAAGAATAGTATTTATACTGTAGTGTAGTAAGCGTGGATGCAGGAGCCTCCATATTATATTGTCAGAGAGAGAGAGAGATAGGGCAATGATGCAGACAGTTTCAATTGTTCAGGAAAACAAAACACAACAATTTGCCTGTTTAACACACACACAACACACACACACACACAACACAAACACATCTTTGTTGTTGACAGCAGGTCTGTTGGGAGCAGAGAAGCCTGTTGGAAACAATAGTTTTCATTGTCTGACAAGCAATTTGGTGATTTTCTTTTTGGCTTTGTTCTCTCTCTGTCTTTCTATTCTCCCATTGTTGTTCCTGTCTGTCATAGGTTTTGAGACCAAATGGCTGGCTGGGAGAAAATAGGCCTCCCTGTCTGTCCAAGTGACATTTTTATACCCCATCATTTGTTTTCCATTCCAACTGCCACTCTTCATATCTGTGTTGTTTCTTTTATGATATCGGTAGTTTTTCCCCCCTTATTTTTTTATGAAAAAAACCCTGCTTCGCTTCCCTCCATCCTTGGCAAGTCTCCTGTGTCTCTGTCTCCTTGGGACTCCCTTAGCTACAGTATGTGTCTTAACTGAAAACCTTGGATTATGAAAAATGGGCTGCACTTTCAAATGGCTCATTTAGCATCAATGCTATCATATTGGCTGTAACTTATCTTCTACATATTACCGGGCTGTAGTGTTGATGAGGATGGATGGGTTTAGGGGCCGGAGCGACGAGCTGCATGACAGCTGGATCCTAATTGGAGTATCCATCATGAGTGACTTTGAGGTGTATACACACACACACACACACGCAAACACACACCATCAGAAGTGACTTTGAGGTGTTCCCTAGCTTGTGTCTGGTACCCTCCAGCCTCTATCTTTTGGAGACATACCTTTAAATAAATCCCAACATGTATACAATTTTAACCAGAAGACTGAGGATGGGGGGATAAGGGAGACAGAGGAGAAGGAAACAGATGGCCTTGTATGGATGTGTGTGAGGGGTATACTTGGAAGGAGATTAGCAGCTGGCAATATATAAAGAAATTCCAAGCCCCATATAGATCATATCCCCCTTGTCCTATTCATTATGATCTAAAAGGCTAAACTGATCCCAGATCAGCACTCCTACTCTGAGACACTTTATGAATATGAGCCCAGATGTTAGACATTTTACTTTTGATTTCATCTTTTGACTTCCTCTTAAGATAGCTAGTCAACCACATATCACAGCCTCAGTTTGTCGGGGCATGGACTCTACAAATTGTTAAAAGCGTTTATGGTACAAATTCTCTTTTTCCTGTCCACCCCAAAAAGAGCTACAGTACATCAATATTTTCAACACTTCCATTTCTAACTGTAAAGGGTTGAGAAGAAAAAGCAAGCAGACAGCCAGACCAGAGTTCAGTCTCCTAACTGTAATGTGGGGAGACAAGGTCTAACGGAATCAGCATGTCCTCAGAGTTAAGGCAATTATGATAACCAGGCAGGCGGAAACGCCACGGCCAGGAGAACACTGGACTCTTTGATCTAGCAGGCTTCCTACTTAAATCACACACACACACCTACAGAGAGATGCATGCTTTTCTTAGCTAATGCAATCAGGCTCACAGAAAGTCACCCCAGAAGTCTGGCTGTACCTCTGTGGATTCCTGGGAGCAGTCTCTTGCACGCACTCACACACACACACACACATACAGACCTTCTCCTCCTCCCCTCCCTTCCCCTCCTCAAAAATGAACATATTTTTTGTTTTGTTTCATGTGGCTACCGGACAGCATGGTTTCCTTTGATTGCTGTGTTCAGACAATGTGACTCAGCACCCTGAACAAAGTGTAGGAGGGGGTACAGCCAGGGACTAAGGGGGTACAGCCAGGGACTCTACCTCTGGATGAAAACGTTGCAACCAGAGTTTGGCTGACTAGTGAAGGTCTGAGAGCAGCAAGTCAGTAGGCAACTGGACAACTGGGAGTTCATGGTGGCTCGGCAGGGGTTTGGGTGACTGAACGGTTGGGCGCTGCAAATGCACAGTCAGTAGGCAACTGAGCCACCATGGTGGATCAGGTACTTAGTTTCCTTTGTCCCTCTGGATGATGTGGCAGTCAGAGTTTTGGGTAGGGAATGTCTGGGGGGGATGTAAAGGTACAGTTAGTAGGCGACTGAGGGTCCATGATGGATCCGCAGGGAATTGGGTGACTGACTCGGAAAGAGACAGTCAGAGGTGTACTCAGTGGAAAACTGGGCATCCATGGTGGATCAGTAGGGGTTTGGGTGACTGAATAGCTGGGGGATGCAGAGGCTCAGTGGGCTACAGTTTCATCCCTCTGGATAAAAACGTGTCCGGGTTTAGGTAGAAAACGGCTGGGGGAGAGTCAGAGGTACATTCATTCAAAGGTGCAATCAGCAGGCAACTGGGCGTCCAATGTGTGTGTCACCAGTTTCATTAACCTATAGTCTCCTGTCCCTGTGGCATAGCGGAGTGGCACTGAGACCTCTGCTGTGACCGGCTGCTGTCACAACAGCTGTTCCAGTCCAGACCATCACCGGCCTGGCGCTGACGTCAAGGATTCTAAGTCAGATGGGCTCCAAGTCTCTGTCACACACAAGGGGGATGTTTCTCTACTGCTGCTCTCTTAGAGGAGGGGAGAGAGGGGGGGAGAGAAAGTAGGAGAGAGAGGGAGAGAGAGAGAAAGAGATTAATATTGAGGTAGAGTGCTTAAAGATGGAGGTAGCATCTCTCTCTCTCTCTCATTCGGAAAGTATTCAGACCCCTTGACTTTTTCCACATTTTGTTATGTTTACAGCCTTATTCCAAAATTGATTCAATTGTTTTTTCCCTCATCAATCTACAGTCAATACCCCATAATGACGAAGTGAAAACAGGTTTTTAGAAATTTTGGCAAATGTATTACAAATAAAAAACTTAAATATCACATTTACATAAGTATTCAGACACTTTGCTATGAAACCTGAAATTGAGCTCAGGTGCATCCTGTTTCCATTGATCATCCTTGAGATGTTTCTACAACTTGATTGGAGTCCACCTGTGGTAAATTCAATTGATTGGACATGATTTTGGAAGGCACACACCTGGCTAAAAAAGGTTCCGCAGTTGACAGTGCATGTCAGAGCCAAAACCAAGCCATGAGGTCAAAGAAATTGTCCCAGAGCTCAGACACAAGATTGTGTCGAGGCACAGATCTGGGGAAGGGTACCAAGACATTTATGCAGCATTGAAGGTCCCCAAGTGGCCTCCATAATTCTTAAATGGAAGAAGTTTGGAATCACTAAGACTTTTCCTAGAGTTGCCCGCCCGGCCAAACTGAGCAATCATAGGAGAAGGGCCTTGGTCAGGGAGGTGACCGAAAACCACTCTGACAAAGCTCCAGAGTTCCTCTGTGGAGATGGGAGAACCTTCCAGAAGGACAACCATGTCTGCATCACCACCAATCAGGCCTTTATGCTAGAGTGGCCAGACGGAAGCCACTCCTCAGTAAAGGCACATGACAGCCCACATGGAGTTTGCCAAAAGTAAACTAAAGGACTCTCAGACCATGAGAAACAAGATTGCGTGGTCTGATGAAACCAAGATTGTACTCTTTGACCTGAATGCCAAGCGTCACGTCTGGAGGAAACCAGGCACCACTCATCACCTGGCCAATACCATCCCTACAGAGAGATCCTTGTTGAAAACTTGCTCCAGAGCGCTCAGGACCTCAGACTGGGGCGAAGGTTCACCTTCCAACAGGTCAACGACCCTAAGCACACAGCCAAGACAGCGCAGGAGCGGCTTCGGGACAAGTCTCAATGTCCTAGAGTGGCCCAGCCAGAGCCCAGACTTCAACCTGATTGAACATGACAGAGCTTGAGAGGATCTGCAGAGAAGAATGGGAGAAACTCCCCAAATACAGGTGTGCCAAGCTTGTAGTGTCATACCCAAGAAGTCTCTAGGCTGTAATCGCTACCAAACGTGCTTCAAAGTACTGAGTAAAGGGTCTGAATACTTATGTAAATGTGATATTTCCGTTTTTATAATATAGGTCTAAAAAAGGTGTAAAATGTCTAAAAAGCTGTTTTCGCTTGGTCATTATGGGCTCTTTTGTGTAGATTAATGGGGGGGGAAAAAACAATTTAATCCA
Organism: Oncorhynchus mykiss; assembly: GCF_013265735.2. Classification (NCBI taxonomy): domain Eukaryota; kingdom Metazoa; phylum Chordata; class Actinopteri; order Salmoniformes; family Salmonidae; genus Oncorhynchus; species Oncorhynchus mykiss. The sequence goes on along the minus strand of NC_048567.1, from coordinate 57,135,200 downwards.
TTTTAGAATAAGGCTGTAAAGTAACAAAATGTGGAAAAAGTAAAGGTGTCTGAATACTTATATATATACACATATCTGTGCTGCCGTGAGAGCGCCTGGACCCTGTCTGTTATGTTCCCTTCTGGGAGGTGACTGCAGCCAGTACACTCACAATTGGACACTAGGATTGAAACACATTGCCTCCCAGTTGGGGTGGCTTACATTGCCAATGGATGAGTGGGTGTGAGGGGAGACACAGGTGAGGACAGGGCTGACCAAGTACATAACCGGTTACAGTGAAAGACATCCCCGGTATTATACATTTTTATAATTGTCTTGCCACCTACTGTACGTTGGCAGAGAACTACCACATTGTAAAGTAATTGGATTTCCCTGCAACAAATCAGCCAACTGTTCTAATCTTTGAACAGATCGATTCAAATCCCTGAGCAGATAGTCTGCTAAACACCTCCCCCAAATAAAAGTCGCATCCTCCTTCATATCTCATGGGAGACAGTATCTATGTTGGCTTTACATAGTACATCCCTCTAGCTTGCTCTTTGCCAAAACCTCCCTTAAGGGTAAGAGGTATGTTGATCTTCCTGGTGAAATAAAGATTTTTCTTTTGAACACCAAGATGTACCACATCTTCATATCCTAACCCCCCCCCCCCCCCCTCCCCTCCTCCTCCTACACTCAGCATAGAGGGTATATAGGCTGTGAGGGAGAGAGCTAGCATGACTAGATAGATCCTCTCAGCAGCTTACGGCCCTCTTCACAGCAGGAGAGGAGAGGATAATACAGGCTAAAGAAAGGCAACTGCCAGGAGAGATCTGCTAACAATGAAACTGTTTGTTGCTTTTAAGTTGAACACAGTGCAGCTCTGTCTCTGTTCACATGGGGCCCCTACAGGGAGAGCCAGAGTCCCCAGAGGCTTACAGGGGCTTACCTGAGATGTAAGGTGAGAAAAGACTCCTTGAAGAACCATCAAATCTCTCCCTGAACCTCATTTGGGGCCTCAATGAGACTTCCTGGTAAATAAAGGTTTAATATAAAATAAGTCTGAATAGGCCCAATGGAGGTAAAGACCCAGAGTTAATATGGAACCCAAAACTGCCTGTTAAGTTCAAGCCTAGGCATTCGCTAGAAGAGCTAATGCAAGTCTTCTGGTCTCAGGCAAGATTATAGATCACAAGAGTGACCAAAATAGCTCTTCTATGCTTGCACACATTTAAACCAAGTAAAACCCACTATACTATAGGATATCTAAACTTTAAAAACCTTTGCAACAGTTTCATCACTATTGAACAGAAACAAATGGAAAGACAGAAATACATTTCAGCACGTAGGCATGACCCATTTGAAAAGATTTGAGTGGTGAACATTGTTACGCACGCCTCTATGAAGAGGGAACGCAACACCCTGCTACAACTAAACTCTCCGTGAAGTGAAAGAGGCATGGACTGTAGGCGTGAGTAAGGATGACAACAGGCAGAATGTGGTACCGTTTACAAGGACTTTATTCCTTTACACGGTAATATGGGGAAAAGGGGCTGGACGGAACCAAAGCAAAGAAAGTAAATCTCAAAGCCCCCTCTCCTATCTTACCTACCTAACCAATACTTACCTAATTTAGCACCACCTGGTGCCCTAACCAAAATACAGGGGGTGGTCCGCCCAGGTCTTACCTATTGTGCCTAGACAATGACAATATACTACGGGTATATGTATGCCCTCAGGCCTCTTGCCTAAGCACTCTCTAGGTGCCTTCCCCTTCCCCCCTCGGAACAAATGAAACAGGAGAATAAATAATTTCTCAAACAAACTAAGAAACAAAGGACATCAAATAAGCTCTAACATACCAACTGCTACCAACAACTAACATAGTCAATTATCCACAGCCATCAGCCTCCTTTCTCAGCAATTACCTCCCTCACATTCAATCGCTCTGCAATGACCTTCCAGCAATGAACCTCTCTCCTGAACAGAACACTGGCTTTTATATAGCTTCAGAAGGAATAGGCAATTGGAGACAGATGCGTCTTGACGAGGGGGCGGGGTCAGCTCTCAAACTAGCCATGGAGTCGACCAATCAGCTGCTTGAGGGATTTCAGGAAGCCATTTCCTGAAATAAACACATGCAAATACACAAACTACAACACATAATCTGGGGAACGTAACAACGTTCCAACTGACCTTGTTCCAACTGACCTATTCCCTATATAGTGCACTACTTTTGACAACAGCCCAGGGCCCATTGGGTGCACCATTGTATATGTGCAATAGGGTGCCATGTGGGACACAGCCGTCCTAGAAGAGGCCCTGTGCATAGCTGCTCCAGCCCTCTCAGACATAATGCTCTCCAGCTGAGAGGAAATAGGTCCTTTCCTCCTCTGAGAGGAAAGCTGTGTGTGTGTGTGTGTGTGTGTGTGTGTGTGTGTGTGTGTGTGTGTGTGTGTGTCTGTGCCCCCGTGCGTGTGCCTCAGAGAGGTGGAAAAGCTACCTCACAATCTATCCATTAAATTACCCTCCCCATAAGGACCACTATGAATCAGAAAAAACACCTGACCTTCTCAGCCCTCTACTGTAGCTTTATATAAATACTGCATGATTATATGGTGGAAAGGCTCTGGAAGTTCTGCCACTCGGTACATACACAGTACGTATGGCCTTTGCAGCACTGTAGCTTTATATAAATACTGTCTGTGCGACGACTAGCAGCAGCATCATCATGCATAATATGTGGTTTAGCGGCTCTGAAATGACAGTAAGGAGTTCTGTCACTCTGTAATGTACATACTGTATACAGGTCACACGGTACTGCTGAAAAAGCACTTTGATTTAGACCATAGGCGCCTGACCTGTTTCATTGTTTCCCACTGAATTCAGATTTTTATGTTTGGTTGATGTTGGCTTATTCAACATAAAACAAGATTGTTGTACACATCTGTCTCTACATCTGTTTCAAAAAATTAAATGAAAATTAAATGAAAGTGTTTTGAGGGCGGAAATAAGAACACATCACTTCAAACTACACCTTAGCTTTGTTGGAACAAATTGATGGTTCATATAGAGTGCGTCGTGTGTGTTTGTGTGTGTGTGTGTATGTGTGTGTTTGCGACCGTGATCGTGCGTGAACTTTTCAGGGACACAGCAGCAAAATGCTTCAAATAAACACAAGGACAGGAAATTTGCTTAAAAGCCTAGTGGAGAATGCCTAGAATATGACCTGACACACTGATTTTCACTTACTTTCTGCCTCCTGATTTCTTGTTTCTCAAAGTTTAATGCACTACCATCGAGAGCCTTTTTTGTTGCCTAAGCACGCGCTTGCACCCCTTTCAGAACTCTCAACTTCAGATGGATACAAGGGGGCAGAAAAAGGCTTGCAGCATTCTACATAAATTATTCAGGTTTAGCTACTTGTTCTTAGCTACCCAGGTTGGGTTCGGTTTCAACGCATTAACCTCCCACAGGGAGCAGGGGAACAGGAAGCCTATTTGTCATCGCAGTGAGACCTATGAGAATGGATTAAATA